>NC_081789.1:12086217-12326591 GCF_963082965.1 Carassius carassius
TGCCCCACATAACTACAATGCTTAAAGAATCCTGGGTACAAACTTGCATGTTTCTCTCCGATCATGTGTTTTTTAATACTCTCTTTGAGATAAAAAAAATGATAAAATCAATCCACTTTTCTGGTTTATTTTGCCGGAATTTTTATTTTTATTTTTATGAAGTTTAATTGAGGTATGAGAATTTCAGCACTTTGAAGATGATGTTGAAGGAACATTTGTTATATTACAGAAAAATCTGCAAAAGAGGTTTCGCAAGTGATTTGAACTCTCCTTCAGAGCATAAAATCTCCTTTAAAGAAAATTAAACAGAGCCAATCCTGGGAATCAAGACTCAAGATAAGAAAGCCTTCAGGGTGGATTTTTGTCAAGTAGCCTATGCTGAACAAACCTCAAGATTGGAATATCATGGCCAGGTCATTAAAAATGCATGTTTAAAAAGACACAGTCCCTAATGACTATATTTATTAATTTATTTGAATTAGGCATTGGAAAATATCATTTTGCATTGGTCTTTAGTGGCTTTAAAAATGTATTTAAGCATTTCGGCAGCCAAGTCACAATGAAAAACGCATGAATGTTGTTGTACCAAAACTATATAAAATTTGGTGTCAAACTGATTTTTAGCATAATAAAATAGGTCAACTCACACTGCACCAACCAAGAGCAATGGACATGTTTGTTGGGTTTTGTCAGATCATTGTGTTAACCTGTCATTGATCAGAACTTGTTTTCACCAAATGAACATGCTGAATCACCATTTTTTGGTTCTTGGAATGTCTAAGAAGTGACATACTGTAATATTAAGACTGTTGGTGCTGTTTTGCATCTTTCAGTGCAGTGTGAACTGGATTTATGAAATCAGATCCCCTCAAGTTTACACTGTTTATCACATTGGGAACATCTGACAACTAGAAATTGTCCTTTTTAGTCTAAACCCAATACATTATTTTAACCCCTTAATTGTCACTCACGTTTTTGAAGATATACTTAAATGTGCATGATACAAACCTAAATTTTTATAATTCATGACTGAAAACATTTTGTAACATGATATTGATGTACCATTTACATGGTAATGCAATGTCTGATTTTAAAATGGGTTTTAAAGGATGAATTTTGAGATTTTAAGTTTTCAGTTGATATATAATTTCTGATGATTTCTAAATTGTGATAGAGAAAAAGTTTTTTTTTTAAACAAAGGTCAAAACTCCTGTTATAATGTAGATGTTTGAGGGTGCACTCTTGTCATAAATTAATCTATTACTTTTTTTTAACAAAAAACATTGGTAAAATATAAATTTGGGAGTCTTAGACCTTTTCAACGGTATATAGTTTGTCAAGATTAGATTAGATTTGATTGTAATATAGTGAAGTAAACTTAGGCGTCCCGTATTCGGGATGGGAGGACAGTTTTAAGGTGACATTGTTATGGTGTAAGTAAACAAATAATCAGAGTAATATTGTTAATTACATGTATTTAATATAGGGTCCCTTATGAAACAAAAATATATTGCAGTATATTGGAAAGTATATTTTGCAATATATATATATGTATAATGTATCATATATGTATCATCAATATATTATTCAATTTATTCAAATATATAATATATTAGAAAATAAAAAGGGAAAATATTATATTACAATATATCACAATATATTTTAAGAAATATATTGGTAAATATATTTTCCTTTCGTAAGGGGTTAAGTTTGGGTTTGGTTTAGAGTTAGTTGCTTGCAAATATGCATGATTTGTTATTACTATAGTAAGTGCATAAAATATGTAATTACATCAACCTTAAAACAACACAAATAACAACAACTTTTTTTTTTGGCTTAAAAAGTGTGGTTGTGGTATATTTCTTGAAAATAAATGTCATTTTTTTCTTTTTTTTACAAACATACATACATATATATATATATATATATGAAGAGTTTGGTTCCAAAACGCAATAAATCCACTTTGATTCATTTGAGTAAAAAAATGTTTTTTCTTTACCAAAAACTGTTGAAAATACAGAAAGTAAATTGATCCACATATGACAGCCTCTGAACTTGGTCAATACTAATTTTATATACCATTACTAATCTTATATAGATTAGCGCTATACAAATAAACTTTAATTGAATTGAATTTAATTTAATTTAAGATACAGGCAAATACATTCATCATCAGCTATAAATTAATTACAACAATAAAATAAAATTTCATCATGGACAAACCTGAACAACAACATCACATTAAACCACAGAAATTCCAAAATAATATTTCAACCTCCAAAAGTGCATTCATCTTTCCCATGTTACATTCGGCTAGTCGACTAGTGCTATACGCTCTATTAACAGAAGTATTAATGGCTGTGGCGAGAGGGGCGGGGCCGAAGGACGTGGGAACAAGGAGTGAGGCCGGCAATGATTGGGCAAATCAGTGACACCTGCGACCCACCGCCGGTCTCGAGTCCCACGTAGGAGATGGAAGGATATAAAACTGGAGCGACGACAGTGAAGGACGAGAGAGGACCAGGCCTGGGCTTTTAGTTGTGTTTTGGGTTTATTCTGGGCGCATCAGTCGTCCGTGAGGGGCTGGTGCGCTGTTTTGTTTATTTTGTAATTAAAGTCTTTGTTTGATTGTCCGCCGGTTCCCGCCTCCTTCTTCCCGATGATTAGGAAGGTTTAACTCATTACAATGGCATTAATAAAAACACTTACACCGACAAGCTACCGCAATATCATGTTCATAATCGAATGCGACTCATCTGTGTTTATGAACGCAATATTACATAACTTGTCAGTGATCTACAGCTCTGTGTATTGAATGCCACTCCATTTGAAAGCATGCGATGGAGATTTATCACAGAACTGGCTTTACTGACGAGATGCGCATTACAATCACAAGTTTGTTCGTTGATCACAAAATTCAAAGTAGATGAGGAAAACTAGAATGCCGGGTGTATTCAGAGCGCCAGAGAGCCACTACAAGCATTATTGCGTTGGGTTTCATTCTGATGAATAGAAAGACCATGCTCATTATTACATTATTAAATCCTTGTTTGAAGTGGCTGTTCAGTCTAGAACAAGCAGTGCCAAATAAAGCTGAGGACCTTTGATCAGAGACAAGCCAAGCAACTCACTCTGACAGCCTGAAGCCATCAATTGATAAAATCCTTGCTGTAAAGCCAAACAGAAGCTACATGACTTTTAAAAAGGGACAGTCCAGAACATTCTTTTGCATTAGCTTCTTAGTTCAATTGTAAACATGAAAATATCTAAGTGCGTCTCCGAAGGTGCGGCATATCAGGATCAGGAAACAGCATCCAAAGCAGAGTGGCGGCAGTCATGGAATTCCAGGAATTCCCCCTACACACTTTACGCTCCATCAGTCCTCTCCTCCTCCCGCTCCCCCTTTCCCTCTTATCTTCCTCATCCATCCCTAGCTCACTCTCTAATCGCTGTAATGGCTGTATCCATGGCTGTCCTGTCCTCGCTGCCCTTCCTGCCAACGGGGACACGGGAAGACCTGTTGTCGCTTTTAGCACTGCCCTGTGGGTAATTTAAGACACCTGCTATGTCAGTACATCGAGAAATCCAAGTAGGCAGGCGGTACTCTGTGCATTCTAAACAGTGTGTTCAATATTTCAGAGTATCAAACTCATCTGAGATACTAGAGTTGCAAAGCAGTTCGAGACACTATCACAAATTAGGTTGAATGAACACTTTACCTAGACGTATCATTTCTGGAATAATTTATTTACACTCATGTTGATACAAATCATTTTGTGTTTGACACAAAAGGAGACGTTTAGTAAAATGTTTAAGCTGCTCTTTTTTTTTCGTACAAAGAAAGTGAAAAGGGAGGGCTGGCAAGCTCCAGAACAATTATCCCATTTTACTTGTGTGCTATATTTAAAGATATCTTGAAGCCAACTGAAAAAAAAAGTGTGCTTAATTAAAAGCGCAGTTGTAGTGTTATAGTACTTTTTTTTTAATTCTGTTTAATTTAATATTAAGTAAACAAAAGGCCACTTAAAAACAGTATCATGACTTACGTTTCTTAACGTAAGAAGTATACCTTAAAGAAGTATACAGTTATTTTGATGTGTTGACTGAAATACTCAAGGACATGTAAAGTACTTAATTATAATTTTATTTTAGTGTTATTCTGTATTACGTTTAAAGGTAAAGATAAATATTAAGATATTTATAAAGATAAGTACTAACTTGCAACTGTTATCATTACAAATACATAATTACAAATATATTAAATACATGACATACAAGTTTCAACAGAAATGACATTAAAGCATATTTTTGTTCACCAAAAATGCTTGTCAGTTTACATTATATTTCTAAGATTCTAAATTAAGAAATAACAAAGACATACTTAAGTCTTACTTAATTGGGTCAAACATTAATTTTTATATAACTGCATTTAATCTAAATTTAAAATACATTATTGTTTAATTGCATAATTTAATTTAATTAACATGCAGTGACGTGCCTGAAAACATTACTTTCAGTTTGCACTTAAGTATTTTCTTAAATATTACATCATTTGCATTATAAGTTATATTTTATTTTAAGTGCACCCTAGTAAAAAAAGTATTATTTAAAAAAGAGACGTACTGATATAAAAATTATAATTCAACTTTATTTGGAGTACTACTTGTGCACAATGCATTTTTCTCATTATTAAGCCTAAAACGTGTTTTAATGTCATTATTGATGAGGATTGTGGTCTTTAAATGCAAAATATTTAAAGGGGTCATTTGATGTTGCTAAAAAGACCATTATTTTGTATATTTGGTGTAATGAAATGTTTATGCAGTTTACATTATTTTCCACATACTGTACATTATAGTTTCTCCTCTTTTTTTTTTTTTTTACCAAGCTCATCGGCCTGAAAAGCGAGGTGTGCTTCTGATTGGCCAGTTATCCAGTGCTTTGTGATTGGACGAATGCCTCAAGCGTGTGATGGAAATGTTACGCCCCTTAACATACTCTGATGCATGTCCCGGTCAGAAAACCATCGCTACATGACAAAAATAATAAAACCCATTACAAACGAGCCATTTTTTTTGCATCCAGTGGGGACATAATTAAGGATTGTAATGACTTATAGAGTGTTTTTATGCATTGCCGCGTATACATAAAATCATTCATTTGTGATCGGAGAAGCAACAAACAACAAGCGCTACTCTGCACCAGCAGTTCTCATTTCCAGTCCTTGCACCCCCCAGCTCAGAAAATTTAGCATGTTTCTTTTTGATAACACACCTTATTCAGAAAATCAGCTCGTTAGAAGTGAGCTCCGTGCATGAACTGTGTTGACATTGACATTGTCCCTACACAGTGTTTATTGCTTCCTACTCCCTGAGCAGGAGAAATCGTTGTACCTCACTTCAGAACATTCATTCATGGATTTGCGCTGTGCAATGTCTTCACACACAGACAAGTGTGACATCATATACATCTGTAAATAAATACAATTTCATGTCAAATTCATGTCTCGCACAATTCAATGCACTTTGAATGGAACATATACGTTTGCTCCGAACTGGATTCATGGCGGAATATCCTGTGGTTTCCACTTCGCAGGGCACTTGCATTCGAATAGAACAAACGTCTGAAGCCATAAGAGAAATATACAAAATATGGGGGGTCGCGAGGACTGGAATTGAGAACCGTTACTCTACAGTCCTCAAAACTTCCATTTGAATCATCAGTGGCAAATCCTTTACGTATGTAAACATACTTACAGACTGTGAGACGAGGCGTTTTAGGAGGATGTGAATGAGTCTTAACTTTTATAAAGAATATCTCTTTGGGTTTGAGACTTTATTCTTTGCAACTTTAGGGATGTTATCTATTCACTAACAGCTTGTAACACTCCAAAGAGAAAGGAAAACTTGAAATCGTATCATATGACCCCTTTGAAGTATACTTGCAATAGTTCCATTTTAGCACTTCAGTATGTCTATAGTCGCACTTCAGCACTACATATTAAGGTGCATTAAGTACATAATTAGTTGTTCCAATAAAGCTAACCATTTTAGTATACCAAAAGTACAGTTGCAGGGTATTTTTATTAAGTACATAAATATGTAAATGTATTTGTAGTATTCTTAGCATGAAATAAATGTATTTCAAACATAGAATTTTTTTCACGAGTGCAATAAAGTGTTTTGTTTTGCAGAAGTGAATGAACAGAATTTTATATTCTGGGTAAATTATCCCTTTAAAAACTAAATTTAATTGTTCCTTGAAATGGAGAATTTCACTGTCTTAATCTATTTGTTATTCCTGTTAATGTTCAGCCCGACTAAGGCTGATAGAATCTTCAGTGTCTTACAGGAAATGGGAGGAAATGTCCAACATCAGACAGTGACGGACACCTCATCTACCCCTTTTATTACCTCATTTACTGAAGCGCAGAAATATCCACCTTTATTCTGTTCTGGCTTTAAAGAAACACATTTCTGAAGCCGCTAATATAATGTGGCATTCGTAGGAGAGCATGTCACTCTCCAGGAAAAGATCACGGGTGGTTTTTCTTCCGTTGCGCCTGTGTGTCGGGTTTTTCCTGTCTACTGGGCTCTATGAGCAGAGAAGTGCTGAGTTCATTCACAACACATAATGTACTCGAGATCTGGAGTACTTAGACATGAGACACATTCCATACCACACTGTGCCATTCTCCCATGGGTCATATGGGATTGTAATTGAGACTGGGAATGGTTAAAAGAAAAAAATGAGAAAAATGAGAATGGAAGCATTGTCTTTTCTTTCTGGATAGTCTCTGATAAGATTTTAAGGCTTCCTGTTTGGCCTTGAATTTTTTCCAGATGTTGATTGTTTTCATTTGGGATGGTGTGTTTTTCTTTTTTATGTAACTCTATAAGATTGCAGGAAGTCTGGTGGCAGGTTGCTATGACGACAAGTGTTCCATTGACACATCAGTGATGTTTGGGGTGGGCAGAGGTGACACCACAGGACCGATGAGAGGCTGTTGTCCTGGTCTGGTTACTGTCACTCTGAAATGACCCCGATTCAAGAGGATAATGGAGGATCATCCATAATCACCCCCCAAAAACAAGAGATTAAAATGGCTTCTTTGAAAATATATAATAAAAAATATAATATTTAAATCTATTCCAACAAACATAATCTATGTAAATTATCTTTGGAATGTTTGGGGTCAGTATTTGTTTTGATTTTGATAAAAGTCTATTATATTCATCAATTATAGTGAGGAATATGTGACCCTGGACCACAAAACCAGTCATAAGTAGCATCGGTATATTTGTAGCAATAGCCAACAATACATTATATAGGTCAAAATGAATTGATTTTTCTTTTATGCAAAAAACATTAGGATATTAAGTAAAGATTATGTTCCATAAGATATTTAGTAAATTTCCAACTGTAATTATATCAAAACTTAATTTTTGATTAGTAATATGCATTGCTAAGAATTTCATTTGGACAACTTTAAAGGCAATTTCCAATTTTTTTTTTTTTTTCACCCTGAGATTCCAGATTTTCAAATAGTTGTATCTCAACCAAATCTTCTCCTATCCTAACAAACCATAAATCAATGGAAAACTTATTTATTCAGTAATATATAAAGTAATAGTATATATATATATATATATATATATATATATATATATATATATATATTAAATTAAATATATTTAAAATAAAGAAAATAATGCATAATACCATATAATTACAGTAGATTTCAGTAATCAAAATTAAAGTAAAGCAATTTTCTTAACACAAAAGTAGAATACATTTTTTTTATTTTTACCCTTGTCTGTAACCAACGAAATCCCATGCAATCTAATCTAAACAAAAATAAACAAGGCTGTCTTTTTTTCACAAACACTTAGGTAATTTTTAAAGAATGCCATGTTTAGAGAAAAACGAACACAGATAAGGATGCCGCCCTGCAGCAAGTTAACCAAAGGATTGTAAAAGGTGATGCCCTTTGCCCCCAATGAATCCAAGATCATCAATCCACTTTTCACAAGACACTCACTGCTTAGCAGCCCCACACCAGGTGACCCTTTCTGAACAAATTGTCAGCTACATATGTCAGTGTCTTGCCACTTGACCTGTTGGACCCTGCTCCCTCCCTCTCCCTCCCCATTGGACAAACCAGTGGGGAATTGTCCTGTAGGAAGCCTACAAAGCCTATAGTTGGGGGTGCTCCATTAAGGGACTTTGACTAACATTCCACTCACAATGCTCTCTGGCGACCAACTTTTAATGACCCTGCACTTCTAAACACTTACTGTTTTGTGGGTCCGCCAACACACACAAAAAACGAACGTTCAGTGCTCACAAATGGAGCATCCTTATGGCAAGAACCCCTTCTAACGGCCTCGAGCTTTAAGAGAGTCGCCTCATTATTTACTGAATATTAATGAATGAGACCCAGCTTACAGCAAACATTCACTCTGTTCTGTAGCCCTTCTACAGGCGTTCCTGAAGAACATGGTCAATGCCGAGGTCATAGGTTGGATTCCCAGGGGAAAAAACGTCACATAAAGTAGGCTTATAGATAAGATTCACACACTAGTTTGAATTCAAATCCTTTAGGATTCATTTAAATGGTTATGACGATCACATGAATATATTTAATGTAACCCATGTTCCACTGAGGGACCTGAGATTCCAGTGTGGACTTTTAGCATGCCACCAAACTGAAAAGAAGAAAGAAGAGGGTTCTGAAATGAGGATGTTTGAAGCTTTTTAAGATCTGGGATGGAAATCGACCATCATTGCTTATATAAACAATATTGCTCTTAACAAAATGGCTGAGAAGGGATGCAGAACCGATCACTTTTTTTCTGGCATATTTACTGACATACTTCATTCTGACATAGCATTAAACTACAACAGTAAAAGCCAAAATGCATTGTTATTATTAAAGAAAACTAAAATATTAAAAATGATGCAATTTTTTAAAGTTTGTTTTGGGCTGTTGTTAAGCTTACAATTAATTTCTCACTTGAGAATAAAAAAGTGGCTTGGTAAAAGTTTGATTAATTTATACAAACAATAAGTTTTATAAAGGGTTTATCTGCATGAATATGAAACCGTTCATCAGTTTTTCTCTAACGTGAGTCTCTGTCTATAGTTCAGTGTGTGAAACTAAATCAAAATGTACCATGTTTTCCCCAAATCACAGTATGTGCAGGTGCAGCCATGTTACCAAGGAAGATGTTCCAGGGGAAGGGTGAGAAAAGCTCTGATGTCTCTTACCTTATAATAATATGATGGAAAACGATCAAAGACGCCTGTAGCGTAACATGTTTATCAGCGTAAAATCCTCAGAATCCTGACAATGAAACACACAAGCAATGATCGTTCACGGCTGGTAACGTTAATAACCGTTAAGCGTCTCCAACTCTCCTTCAGCGGCAGCTCACAATAAATAAAGATTGATACCCGAGTCTGTGTGTGTGTGTGTGTCCAGAGAGAGAGCGCGCGAGAGAATTTGGACTGATGAGCATCAGTTTATGAGTGAGCCGTTATACTCTATGACAAGGGTTGGGATAGTTCTTGTTCGGATCTGTTTAGACAACACCGGAACCTACCGATTTGAATGACGTTTGTGTGTATTTTCCGTCGTTGCGGACAGAAAACCGAACTAAAATCCTTCTGCACTTCTATTACGCAGCACATCAACACCTCTACTGAATCTAACGCGCCACCAGTGTGCTCCTATTCTTACACAGAATGACTCTTTTGAGCTGGTGACTTTTAGTGAATCAGAAAACATACGAGGCAGGTGTAGTCCGCTTTCCAGATGAATGAATCTTGTGAATACGTATTGTAGTGTATTAAAATAAATAGCTACATTACTAACGTTAAATGATAATGTAGGCTATGTAACTGCGATTTTCACGATTCAGCGAACAACTCATGAGCAGGATCTTTCACTAAATTTAAGACATTTATGAATCAGTCGATTTCAGTCCGAACACTTACTAAACAAGTTATTTCCCTTCCTGTGTTAAAATGTAGGCTATGGCTTGTAAGACTTTAACCAAATGGCTGGACAACATTTTGAGTTTTGTTTTCATAAAATGAACAACCCTGCTTAAAAAAAAAACAATAGACACCATCACAAAATCTGTAATGGTTTTACTGGTTATAATCGGACTTGTATTAGTTTTAATAATCTTAGGCTAAATCTTATTTGAATAGGCTATGTCCCAAAACAATCAGGGTAAACACACAACAGAAAACCACAACAGAAAACCAGAAAACCAAGGGAAGTCGTGGCCTAATGGTTAGAGAGTCGGACTCCCAATCGAAAGGTTGTGAGTTCGAGTCTCTGGCCGGCAGGAATTGTGGGTGGGGGGAGTGCATGTACAGTTCTCTCTCCACCTTCAATACCACGACTGAGGTGCCCTTGAGCAAGGCACCGAACCCCCAACTGCTCCCCGGGTGCCGCAGCATAAATGGCTGCCCACTGCTCCGGGTGTGTGCTCACAGTGTGTGTGTGTGTGTTCACTGCTCTGTGTGTGTGCATTTCGGATGGGTTAAATGCAGAGCACAAATTCTGAGTATGGGTCACCATACTTGGCTGAATGTCACTTCACTATCACTATTTTTTTAATGGTTTTAATGGTTAAAAGTTGAAAACATGATCATCACATTTTCTGTGATGATTTCTAGTTTTTTTTTTTCAATAAGGAAATTATGCTACCACATTTTGTTTAGTTTAATGAATACCTAGAGGTTATTCTGGTCTGTTTTTAAAAGAATTACAATAAAATGGCATTTCCTTAGGTTTCTGTGAACATTTTGAATGTTAATAATTGTAGAAAATGTATTTGAGATAGCTTTATATGGTGAAATCTGAAAATGTCCCGCCCTTGGAGACTGCTGGGGGCATTAAATAAAATACGAATCCCATTTTCTCTAAATATTTCTCTTTCCATATGACTAAAGAATCGTTCATGGAACTGTTAGGGAACCAGAGTCGATTCCGAATGATTCGCATCCATGACTCTGTAGAACATCAGTTACGCATCAAGACACTGTACAGTCCGATTACAGCATCTTTCATGGCAGTGGAATTCCGGCTGGGGAAAGCCCAAAAATCATTCAGAAATAATGCCATATTCGCAAACGATTTTAAGAGACTTGTGTCATCGGAGCTCCAAAACCGAGTAAGTTACAGTACCAATGCGTAATTAACGATGTCACAATGTACGCAAGACAAAAACCTACAGCGACAAGCAGTAAATAACCTGGAGAGAAAGGTTTTTAGGTTTACCTAAATTGGGACTAGTCCGAAACCTGTTCCTTCCAGCAGAACCGGCTCATCAAAGTCGCCGCGTCACCGGTCCAAGTGAAACGCGCAAAGCATCGTGCACGTGCTTCCCGCACGGTATCAGACTGTCACATGAGCGGAGCGGTCAGTCCAACCCTCCCCTGCCTCCATCCAGCAAATCTCTGAATCCAGTCCAACACCGCCCCACCTCCCCAGATACACAGGACAGCTTGTTTAGATGATCGACTGGTCATCTGAAGGCAACAAGCAGCAGGTGGAGGATGAGTGGTTTCATCCAGCTGATGACGGTGCGTGTCGGTCACCGACTTTTTAAGACGGTTTCGTAGACTGTATACGGCCACAGAATAATAATGAGCACATATTGCTGCAACAGCAAGCGAGCATTTGGGAAAGTGGGCTGAGACGGTTAATATGTCTCCGGTGTTTTAAGTTGAATTATTCTGCAATAAGGTGACAGGTTGCCCTGAGGACCAGAACAACATGCTTATACACAGATCAGGGAATATAAATAGGAATGTGAAACGTCTATAAATTAGAAACGTCACGTGTTAGAAACGGAAATAGACACTTTTCATTTTTTAAATGAAATGGGTGAACAGACTGCTGTTAAATAGCCTTATAAATTAAACTTACCAGGAAAAAAAAATGAAATGGGTTGTCCAAATGAATAGAAACCCGAAAAAAGGCAGTCTAACGGCCTCCTTCACTACATTCTATACATTTGATTACCAATTTCTATTGAATGAGCAAAGGAGCAGCTTTTGACATTGTCTTGAGCAACAATAGACTGTGTCCTGATTTTAGACAAGAACAAAGGGACATTCTGTTCCACTTCTATACAATTGCTGTGGCATAACCCCAATTCATACATTACAGAAATATGGAATTTTCCATGGCCTGCATTGGTCCTAACCCTCACAACATGCTACCCTTCCCTTTATTACCTCAGCACCATTGCATTGCTATCAGATTGAGGTCCTGGTGGGGTGGCTTATTCTCATTAGGTTGTACTCGTCCCAATATCAGTCTTGCAGACAGGTAAGGAGCAAAGGGGCCTTATCTGCGCCAGCAGTAACAGTGCTGTATAACTTAGGCAAATAAGTGGTTTATTACTCATTCAGGACTGAAGCAAAGAAACACAAAGGCAGAAACACAGAGTGCAATGACATTAAAGGTGATAGCAGATAAGTGAAACAGGCATTCAGAACAGCCCTTTTCCCTCCCCCTACCCGATCACCTCCCTCCCTCTGTGACAAATGGGGGATCCAACTTGGTAATCCGGAGGCTTTGAGACTGTGGTTTAACCCCCCAGTCTCAGTAGTCGGCTGGTGGCAGGCTTAGCCATGACCAGGGGAAATCATTTACATGCCTATATAGGCCACCAGACTTCTCAAGCAAACCCAGTTATGGCACAAAGTGAATATGTGCGACAGGCATCAAGGGATTTCATGCATACTTCAATGTAAAAACATATAGTAATCTGTTATTTTGAGTGGGAAAGGGGGGGGGGGGCAAAGACTAGTAGGCACAGTTTAAACACTAAAAATGAAATCCATTAAAATGAGCTTAATAGTGAAGTATAGGAAGAGATGGCACTACAAAAAAGGTAGGTTAAAGGTTGTTGATAATTACATAAAAACAGTTATTATTCCTATTGTTACTATAGGAGAGTACTGAAAGAGTTCAAACTAATTATATACATTTGACCAAGTAATAACAATATGAATTGGTTCTATGACATATACCAGACAGCAGCACTTTTTGCCATTAGTTACGGAATGATTGCAGTGGACACATATGATTTTGATGTCTTTCATAAGGAGGGTTACACAAACAGGGACTGTAAGCAACACCTTGAGTAAATGTTCATTCCCCTTTATCAGATAATCAGGATTCTCCGAACAGAGTGCTAAACTGAATCACAAACCACTTTTAAATTGATCAAATGAAGTAGACTGTATTACTGTTTGAGACATCAAAGTAATTCAAGTTAATTTTCTCATTGTCTAATTCGTCTACCTGTACATTCTGTTTGATTACACCAAATAATTGTTAAAGCGATAGTTCACCCAAAAATGAAAATTTGTATTAATTACATGTTAATAACCCTCATGTCATTCTGAAGACCTTCATTCATTTTTCGAAACTCAAATTAAGATATTTTTTATTAAATCCGAGAGCTTTCTGACTCTGCATAGACAGCAACGCAACTATAACTTTCAACAAGACCCAGAAAGGTAGTAAGGACACTGTTAAAATAGCCAATGTGACATCAGTGGTTCAACCGCAATGTTATGAAGCTACGAGAATACTTTTAGCATGCAAAGAAAAAAATGAATGAAGGTCTTATGGGTTTGGAACAACATGAGGTTGAGTAATTAATGACAGAATAAAACATTTTGAGTTAACTATTCCTTTAAGCCTCTTTTTAATAATATTTAAATAGTACTTGTTCATCCATTAGTGAAGGGAAAAAACAACAACTCTTTTTGTACGTGACAGGTTATACATGGTAATTTAAGAATAAAATGACCAGTAAGTCTTACTACCCTTCCATTATGTGAAAAACGCTCCCTCCGCTGGGAAGAAAGTGGTAGTACATCAGAGTCTATAAATGTCTAGCATAACACAGGTGCAAGCTTGTTTAATTCAGGCTTTTGCAATTTCTGTTGAAAATTCTTTTTTTTTTATTTTTTTTTTTACGCATGACTGTTCAATAGATTTCTTGGACTGTGTTTCACTTTTTGAATTGATTTTTTATTGACAAGACAGACATATTTGATCAACAATGTAATAATTGAATAAAATCACTTAAATACATATTACATTAGCATCTGAAATTGGATGTTTTATCTCACACGACTCTTCTTCAATGTGGACTTTTCCCCAGAGGCTTTCCGTTTGCGTGAAGATGTATCTTGAACTTTTTCTAGATCATCCGTAGCTGCACCAGGAAGATAGTAAGCATCCATTGAAGGAGAAGGCTCCTGAAAAAAGAAGCTATTTATATATGTATACAAATCATACTTTTCAATGACTGAGTCATTTTCTCCTGATAACCCCGAAAAGAACTTAAATTACACTTTCAGTTCTGATCGTACAGATAAGAGCAATACATCAATTGAATCTGTAATGGGTCTACTTTTAGTATACAGACATAACTAAACTTTGTGCATTTATAAAATAAAGATAACAAACAAGGTGTGCTGTCTGCAGCCTTTGTCTACTTCATTTAGACACGCGTCATTAAAATGAACTGTAACTCAGTGAATACTCAACGAAAAGACATGAGAGATTTATCTATAGAAAGCCTGATATTTCTACTTTTAAACCAAACAAGTGCTGCCGAAGACAAATATTCTGTGATAAAGTAATCCATATGAAAACAACGCGATGTCCGTTTTTCATGTCTCCCTTCATTATCTTCTAATGCGACCACGCCCAAACTTGGTAGGATAGTGTGTATGTATATATATATATGACATCATTTTAGGCTGTTTATGTACTCTTCACTACACTGTTTGCAAAGCAGCTTTAGACAATGCTGGCAAAAGGATAACAGATCCTTTTAGGTCTCCAGGATTGACTTAAAATGTATTATAGTTTCATAAAGTTTAAAGTCTAATCGAATCTAAGTCTAATCAGTTTGCAAGGAAATCTGTGATTATTGTATTTTTTATATATTCTAATGATACACATGAAAACATTTGTCAAGTTTCCAGACATAACTAAAGTATTGCTTTCCAATATAATTAGGAAATAATATTATTTGTCTACTGTAACAACTTTTGATTAACTATATGGTCCTAATGAGCTGTTTGTACTTGGACCCCGATAACTGCTGTTTGCAACAATTGATTCTTTTTTTTGTAGTCATATTGATACACAATTACACATTTTTGGACAAACTGTGCAGCCCTTTAAACAATTAAAGCAATATAAATCCCCCAAAACGTGCTGCACTAGTCAGGTGTCATCATCATCAGCTCTTACCTGCATTAGGTAATCAGCAATGTACTCTGGTTTTAGACATTTGACCCCCTGAGCTGCAGCCTCACTGATGTCCACTCTGACATCACCTGGTTTTAACCGACTAAAATCCACAAAAAGGTGTGTGGCCTCTTTAAACAGTGAAGGAGAAGGGTCTGGCAACACCTATACAGGGACAGAGAGGGTTAATACAAGACAGAGAAACAACACAGAAAGAAATGAGCAGAAAACAGAAATCACTGCCTGTAAGGTCACAGGAATCCAATGTTATTTATGGATTCAGTGTAGAATCAAAAGAGAAGAACACAAAAACAACAGACCTTGGCTCCCCCAGACTGCAGCAGCCGTCTGAATCCAGCCTCTCTGGCCTGGTCAATATTGAGCATCACAGTCCAACCCCCAAACGCACCCTGCATGTAAAAAGCATTAGGTGCTGCACCATGTACTTGCATGCTCACCCAAGCAAAACATATACGTGTACCTCCTTGTTTGAGCTGCCTTGTAGTGTTTTCCTCCATCGCATGGCTGCCAGTGCCAGTCTCTTCTGCTGAGAGTTGATGGATGACAGAGCGTCCAGGATAGAGCTGCTGCCCCACTCGTACTGCTCCTCCTAAGACACATACAGGATGTGAACAACATCATCTTTTATCACCGAAAGACACTAATCACTAATGCGGACACATACCTCTATGAAGTGTCCTTCTGCACGACAGGCCTCCAGATACGAGCGATGAAGAATCCACTTGCCTGCTGCCATAGCGGCCAGATACTTCTCATTCCTCAGAGGATAACCAACAATCACATGAGTGCAGCTGGGATCAAAACTCTGTTTCTCCAGCACAACACCACCTGCACATGTACACATTCATGACGCATCAAAAAGAGAAGCTTTGGGTATGGAATAAAACAACTGAATATACAGTAGTAAAAATACAGAGTAAAACAAGAATTGTTTCCTATTTTAATATATTTTCAAAATTCAAATTTTCGAATTTTTTGCCATTACTCCAGCTGTTACTTAAAAAATATATATATAAATAAAAAAAAAGTTGCATTATTCGCAAAGTATAATGGTAAATTTGCAGAAACTGATATTTTTTCAGGTTGCTTAGATGAACAAGGTTCAGAAAGAACAGCATTTATATTAAATCTAAATCTTTTGTAACATCATAAATTTCTTCCATCACTTTTGATCATTTTAATGTGTCCTTGCTCAAAAGTATTCATTTCTTAAAAAAATCTCTTACTGACCTCATATATGAACAGCAGTGTGTAACAAATCATATAATACATGCATACCACTGTTGGCAGATGGCTCATAGTTTTCTGGACTTTGACAATGTAATTTACTTGGCAGTCTATGGGACAGTCATAACTCATAAGCCTCCCAGTTTTCATCCAAAATATCTTAAATTGTGTTCCCAAAACAAACAAAGCTTTTATAGGTTTGGAATGACATGGGGTTAAGTGATTAATGACAAAACTTTCATTCTATACTTTTTTTTCAGATATTGTATTGAAGTAAATCTAAAATACCCTTTAAAATACCAAAAAATACTTTTTTTATACTATTTTACAATAAGGTTCCATTAGTTAATGCATTAACATTAACTAACAATGAGCAATACATGTGTTAATGTATTTATTAATTTTTGTTAACATTAGTTAAAAAAAAAAAACCACTGGATATTGTTAGTCCATGTCTACTTTTTATTATTTAAAGAAGAACCCAATCTGATTTATAGTTGACATTTGAGGCTAGTTAATACTATAGAAAAGCACAAAGTTTTTCAGTTAGAGTGTTTTCAGCTAGTTTTTTTTATGGTTATAAAAATACGGCAACAATGGTTTAAACATCATTCAATGTAAATTGTGATAATTGCAATTACAATTTCCAGGGAATAATCATCAATTATGATTTGTGCAGCCCTAGTCTGAATGATGATTACTTTCACTGTTTTGGATCGCTGCATTTGGACTGAAAATGAAAGTACAAAATGATGCATTCTGTGTATGATAGAGTAAACAGTCAAAGCACATGCAGCGGAAGCCTCCCCAGGATCCTAATTAATTCTGAAGGGGGCATTTTTGGCCCTACTTCTGATAAAATGAAAGTAAAATACACAAATAACATTTAGACTGTGTTTCTGATTAAATAAAGCAGTAATTGATGTCAAAGTCATGAGTATGTTTTGATTTAAAGGTCAGAAGCCGAAGCTTACATTAATAAAAAAAAAAACATGACACTTGTAAATTAAATAATTGTATATAAGCTGATTTATTCATTAATATGTAATATGTTGTTTTTGAAAACAAATTAGAAGCTCTAAAAGATTTTCTGATTTTTAAATTTGTTTTTACAAAAGAACTTTAACATTACGGTTTAATTCAAACATATAATTTCTTGTTAAAAACTAACCAAATTGAAAAAATAAGTTGCTTATAATTTCCACACAGGAGAGGCTTGGTGTTGTTTCCAAACAAAAGGAAATATATCGGTATCGGCCAAAATGAGTTGAAAAATACAGTCATATCGGATATCGGCAAAAATCTTATATCGTGCACCCCTAATACAGACCAATCCATAAGACCAATTAGCTAATTAGTTGATTTTGAAATTATGTAGTTTTACGCATCCCTAAATTAAGTTCAGTGCAGTCAGGTACACTGACAGACACCATATAAAGTACAAGAAATGGGAGAAACTAGGTTGCTTTGTGTACTAACCTAGCTCCTCTATGAGATGACTGTAGTCGATGCGCTCCTGTGGGTTCAATGAAGACAGCAAGAATCGTGGAGGATACTTTTCCTCCTCCTTATCTTCAGTCTTTTAAAGAAAGATCCAGTTAGATCAAATTTGAATAAAATGAATTATAACTACTGTTCATGTAAAATTCAATTAATTTCAACAGTTTGTTTCATTCATGAATGGTTTTGCATTTTTAACACAACATGAAGAGACCCAGTGCTGATACTGGTGAAATATAAGCACTCTTGGAAAGCCTCATGTCCAGTCAGATTTGAGAATCAGAACTAAATTATGTGTGTGTATATATAAATAAATCAATAAAACCACAAAAAAGAAATATATGGTTATCAAAATAATATTGAGCCACTCAAAAGCAGCCAATCCTTCAGCAAGAGAGCCCTAGGTATGTGTACCTCTGAAAGGGAAGGAACTGCAGGTTTAGAGGTGGGGAAAGCAAGAGCGAGTGCTTCAGGTGTTTCAGGGCTCTGTAGCCTATCAGCTGGAGGTGGGGTCACCTTTGGCTTCAGCTGTGCGTCGATGACTTCAAATGCAGCTGGGAAGGGTCCGAAGGGTTGAATCAGAACATTTATAATGTGATTTTACGTCTTTACACTAGGGTTCAAAAGTTGAGGTATGTTTTTTTATTTATTATTCTTTTATTTAGAAAGAATGCATTTATGGATGAAACGGTTATTGGTGTGATAAACCATGATAAAAAGTCCCGATGGTTAGTATTACCATTTCATATTTAATTATTTAAACTCTTTTTAATGTTTATGAAAACAAAATGTGCATAGTGCTGCTAATGTTATTTGCCATTTTTTGAAAAATCTGCTTTACCCTTACGACTATACATTTCATTTGAAACTATACTTAAAAGTTGAAAAGTCTGTAAATTAAATAGCATTTCCTCAATATTACTGTTTTACTGTATTTATGATCAAGCCTTGGTTAGCATAACAAAAAAAATTCTTAACAAACCTAACTTTTGAATAGAAGTGTATCTGCAAAAGTATGTACATTTTCTAAAAAATTTAATGCATTTTTCTCATACCCATTTCCACAAGCTCAGAGTCAGTCATAGAGTCCCTGGCTGTGTTGTCAGAGAGGGGCGGTGGGACGATGGTTTCAGAGTGCTGGGAGGGGCTGCCAGGCCACTGCAGGTTATCAGCCAGTTTAGCTCGCTCCTCTCGTGCAGTGGGGTCATCCCACACGATCTGCTCACTCTGAGACGGCTCTGTGTTCAGGTCCACAGCTACTTGACGTGACATTCTGCCAAAACACAATCTTTTATCATGCAGTCTTAAAAACACAACTTTCACAATGGAAAAAAGTGATGCAACAGCAATCAGATGCTACAAGCTTTGAGATAGTGAAGGGGTCAGATCAGTACTCTAGCCAGTCTTGTTTTTATACCGTAGGGCCTCTAAAGTGCGGCTGCGTCTTCCCATTCGCCCCAGGCTGTCCGGGGTGTGGGGTGATTCTAGTCCCCCTGAGCCTGTTCTGACCAACCGCGAGGAGCCTCGACGACCGCTGGTCAGTTTAGTAGCAGACATGATCTCCTGAAGTTGCCTTTGAAGACTCTCTCTCATCTCAAGCGTTTCTGTGAGATCTGAGGGAGGGAGAAGATAAGAAAAAGGAATGAAGACAGAGATCAAGCTTTGAATTGTGACTTTAGATCAGTCAGAGACAAACATAGAGATTTAATACAGGAATCAAAGACACATCTTTAAAAATGACTCACTTCTTTCAGTGCTGACGGTCTGATCTTTCTCAGGCTCTCCCACACTGACACTCTGAGGAGTTGAGATGTCTGCGATGCTGTCAACAGGACTAAGCTTTAAAACAAAATTCAATATATTACAAGTTACAGGATATAAAAAAACCTCTATATGATAGGGCTAAAGTGTATGGGTAGTGCAGTGCAAGGTATAAATCCATCACCCTGGTCTCCTCATTCTCTGTAAACGGCCTGAGTCTGGTGCGGGGGGTGGAAGGAGGTGACCTCGGAGTGATATCTGCCACCTGACTCATGGTGAGGCTCATTTTGGGGTTGAATGTAAAAGGGTAGAGTGACTCGGACACATGCTTCTGCTCATCTGCACACTGAAAATAATATGTACAACGGGATTTAAAACTCCAACTTTTCATCATGTTTAAGGGTATTTTTATGTACTAATAAAACAGTTTACATCTTTGTTGCATGTTTAAATAAATATAATATGAAATACAAGTTTGTTTGTTTTTTAAACTTGACTGATTAAAAGTAGTTGTGTTTCCATTACAGATCTGCGAAAAACTTCAGCAATATTTTATAAATGTTGATAAAAAAAAAAAAAAAGTATTGCGAAATTTCCATTTGCATTAACCGATGTTATGCGACTAAATCTTATATTTTTTTCCTTTCGCAACGAGTCATGGTGACAGTGACGTTTCCAATAGGCGCATTTTCAATTTTCAATTTGCGCAATTTGAAAGGTAATGGAAACGCAGCCAATGATATTCTTATTAAATCAAAGAATCCTGAATAACTGCATCACAGATTCAACAAAAATATTAAGCATTAACACTTCAACTTCAATGCGTAAATTCTGAATGAACACATTCAGAAGTTCCACAGACACCCGGTTTTGTGAGATATGCATTTATATGCATACGTACAGCCTGTAGCCAGTGTTGTGACACTATATGTAGTCCTCTCTCTTTGACAGCTTTGTATTCCTTACTGTTGTCTCCTACTTTACCCTGGTAGATGTAGTGAGTGACAGAGTCATCACACGACCATCTATAAGAGAGAAAATGCATTAAACTCCACCAGTTTGGCTAAAAACAAATCTGTATTTCCTACCAACATCTCAGATTGCGTTATTACTTTTAGACAGATTCACTGAAAATGAGAGAGATTTGGCATATACCTGAAGTCTGCACCTAGAGAGGCGGCCACTGCATTGAGTTCACTCTGTTTCTTGCTTAATTTCTTGCTTATACACACCACCACCCCACTAAGAGGAGCTGCAGCCTTCTGCTTCACCTGCAAGACACAGACACACCTGTATATATCTGTATACACATAGAGGTTCTGAGTGTGTGTGTGTGTGTGTGTGTACCTCAGCTTCAGGCTCTTTTCCCAGTTTTGGACTGGCAGTCATGGCTGCGAGACTCGTGACATGACTGCGGTTGCTGTTGGCAACTGCAGCTTTAAGGTTCCTCTCAATGACCTCCGACAGAGGAGTCTCAGCCCCCTGACCTTGCTGAGGCTTATTACCAGGAGTCTGCAAATGGTCAAAAACATCCTACAACACAGACATACCACCATATTACAAAATGTTTAGTTTTAGCTTAATCATTTTGCACTTGTCTCTGATCATTAGAAGAAATGTAATACTGAATAGACAAAAAAACTGCAATGGGTTAAAAGTGCCATAGAATGCAAAAATCTCTTTTACAAGATGTTTGAACACTGTTGTGTGGCCACAGTGTGTGAAAACAACCAGCCTATAATGGTAAAAATCCACCCGCTCATTGTTTTATAATCCCCATAGTTCATAAACAGTCTCTCCACACTAACACTTCCAGGTTTTTCACTACTATGATGACATAGTCGATGAAAGTCCCGCCCATTTGTGGCGCTCTCTGCCCTATTAGCATATTCACAGCTCTGAGTGAGAAGCTGCGGTCCTCTATTACTGTTCTCTTACTGTAGCTGCTGGAGGTGCAATGTCAGCACCATAGAACCATTAAAAGTGTAGTGTGTTGGGATGCACCAACAACATAGGAGTCTCCACAGACCGCTGAGGACACGTGGTTAACTCTCATTTTCAAAGGAAATGTCCTAGAAAAAAAAAAAAACTCCTATACAATTGTGCTAACATTTTACAATGGACTGTCCCACAAACATGGGTCAGTTCGGCGCTAGAGTTGTGCAAAGATTGCTTCTGAAAGAGGGGTCGATACCAGGGCTTCGTGCGCAAACATCCAGACTCCAGACAAAGTCATCATATTTTGTTTCCCAAAATAGCTTCTTGGCTCTCTGTAAGGTTAATGCAGCTAAAGCTACCATTGTCTATCTTCAGTGATGCTCCATTCATGTGCTACCAGAACGATCGAAAATAGGAATGTGGTAGTTAAAAATTGCATTTGGAAGCAATGTTAAGTCAGTAGCCACCAGTTAAACTGTAACACCGGTTATGCATGAGCTCTTGAAGCTCTGGCAGGGTTGGCAGGTTTTCACAACAAAACCAGCTCAATTGCTACTCAAAACTAGCACAATCACATTATGAGGGGGATCCCCAGTAAAAATCACATTCCGGTGGGGTAAAATATACATTTTTGGTGGGATTCCACTGGTAAAATGTGCATTTTAGGGGATAAATATCACATTATTGGGGTTGCTGGGTTTCCATGGGGAAGTGGGATAAGCCACCCCAACAGCTCGTTTTGTCTTATATCATAAAATTGGCAATATAAACAAGCTATAAAAAATTATCAGTGGGGTATTTTGTAATAAAACTTCATATACACACTCTGGAGACACCCGAGAACATTTTAAAATATTGTATCAATGCATTCTATGGCACTTTTAATGTTTCTGACAATGGAACAAACTGTGTGGCCATTTCATATCAGTCTATTAACTAACTTTTAACTCTAAACAAGGCTTATAATTAAATCCCTTCCCATGTCCAGCTCACCTTTGTGTTAAATGAGGGTCCGAAGAGTTTGTCTCTGCTCAGGAACCGAGAGGGAGTGTCTAGTTGGAGGGAAGAGTCTTTCTGCAGGGTTCCTTTGGCCTCATCCTGTCCCGGGGTTGCTACATTGGCCTGCTCCTCCTCTCCCTGTCTCAGCTTCCTGACTGCTGAGCGGACAGTGCGACTCTGAAAGCGAGCCGTGTCCAGAGGGGTGATGGCAGCACTATTTTGTGGGCCCAGAAGTGGTAACTCTGGAGAGCGCTGAAGGAGGTGCAGTGGTGGCGGGTATTTCTGAGATGCTCCGACAAAACTGTCCTCGGTTCTCTCTATATAAAAAAAAAATGACAAAGAAAGAGTGATATTTGGTGTCCAAGTTGTATATTACACTGGTCTATGACATCTCTTGAATTGTATTAAGTCAGTCAAAATATAATTTCAGTCTTAAAATCATAACTCCGTCACAGCAGGTTGTTAAATAGTCACAAAACATTCTTTATAATTCTACTTCTGACTGACCTGGAGAGGGAGGCAGGTCAACCAGGAATCGTGCCTCATCAGCACGCTTCCCTGTTCTGGCAGATTCTAAAACCCAGCGGATTGTGACTGCAGGCAGACCCCATTTCTGAGCCGCCTGGTACTTTGTGCCCTCAGGAGTCTGGAGTACCAAATGAGTGCTGGCCAGCATTCCTTTTCTCTGATTAGCAGTCCGCACAAAGTAATCCTGAACACTGCAGACCGATGTGTAGGGGGAGAGAAATAAGAAAACATTAGATTAGCTCTGAGAAAAGGTAATGGTTATAAAAATAAAAATATGTAAATGCATGTAGTTCTGAATAGTTAAATTGGAGTTGTGCTTCAAAATTACATTTTAAAAACTCTTAGGTCTGATGTAAGGCAGAGATTCTGCATGATTTGTGAAGGAAAATTCAAGACTTAAGACCATGTAAAGAAAACGTTTGTAATAAATGGAAGTGGACACACAGAAATCCATCAAAATTAAATGAATTAACGATTAAAACAAATATCTGTTCTCTGAGCTCCCCTTATAATGTTATCAACAATTTTACATTAAAAAAAAAACAATTAAGAAGTAATAAACAATTTTGTTATAACCAGCACAGCGTTGGCTTCAGTTTTAATCATTCTGAATATCCCACATCAGCGCAGAATGTAAGATCATAGTTTAGGTTAGGGAAATTGAAATCGAAAGTGGACATGGAGACAGGGAGACATAGGATGCTATTCGCAGCTTGTTTGTTTCACATTTTGAATGAAGGTGATGTTATGGCCCCACTCATGAGAAACTGGGGAGGTCAAAGTCCGGCGAAGTGGATAATTGTGACTGCGTCCCCCTTGGTTGCTCTCATGCAGGATCAGGTTAACAAGGCAGCAAAACTTGCTTGATGGTTTTGTTTTTCGCAGCATTCCTGTGTTTACAGTGGAAGTTCGAGGCGGCTGAGCCGGCGCATAACACACATAATAAATGTTATGTGAGTGGCTTATGGGTAACCAATGATTTTAAACTTTGGACAATACTTGGCAGAGATACAACTATTTGAAATTCTGGAATCTGAGGGTGCAAAAAAATCTAAATACTGAGAAAAATCACCTTTGAAGTTGTCCAAATGAATTCTTAGGAATGCATATTACTAATCAAAAATTATGTTTTGATATATTTACGGTAGGAAATTTACAAAATATCTTCATGGAACATGATCTTTACTTAATATCCTAATTATTTTTGGCATAAAAGAAAAATGGATAATTTTGACCCATACAAAGTTTTTTTGGCTACTGCTAAATACCCCAGCAACTTAAGACTTAAGGGTCACAAATAAAGTTTATCCACTCTGATTTTGGGATCTGAAGGAGGGCAATGCAAAGACTGTTTTTCCACAACTTGGCACTGCACAGTGTCTTGTATTCAGAGCGATATTTATCTTTTATCTATGTTTGCCTCTCATTATTTACACTACGTGTGCGAATTGGTGGTTGGGGCTAAACAGTCAGTGATGTAGAAGTAGGTGTTGATCTTCTTCTGCAGAGGAGGTGTTTAGCTACGCTATTACATCATAGAGTGGCACATTCCACAACCTGTCATTTTGGCAGATTGGCCTCAATATAAGCTCAATATGTGCAGTTTTTAGACTAACAAGAAAGAGCTCTGAAACTTACACAATGCTTTTAATAGTACAATGACTTCTTATATTTAAAAATATAAAGGGAATTTTGGTTTCTCAGTTTATGACCCCTTTAAAGATAAGCTTCCTTCATTTTGTTAAGAAAAAAGACATTTCAATTAAATGTATCTTGATGTAAGGATGTTTAGATATTTGTACTGGAAAACAAGACGAAAATACTGAGGAAGACAAAAAACTTGAAACTACCTAGAAGGTGAGGACTGTGATCAAAAGGTCTTACCTCGCTCCCAGGTGTTCAGCAAGCTGAATGAGAGACTCTCGCTCAGATCCAGTGAACTGACTGACGGACAGCACGCAGTCTTTGAGAGGATAGAAGCCTTCTCTCACTGCTACTGGAGTGAACAGTGGATGAGAGGGTAGTGGCAAAACACACTGCTGCTCCACACACATGGCCTGAACACATACACACAAACAGTCCATTAGTAATAAAGAAACATCACAGAAAGTGTCCTGCCTGTGCATAGACTCAAACATATCTTTCTTACCAGCCAGGTATCTGTCGCAACCTCATCTACTGTGGCCTCCACATCACAGCCCAGCAGCGGCACGATGGCATAATTCGCCACAGCTCTGGAGCGGCCGACCAAGATCTTCCCAGCGTTTTCCATGACTAGTTCTGAGAGCTGCGCTTCAGCCTCAGCTCCAAAACCAAACAAGATAAAACGCTTCCCTGCAAAAAGGCCACCCACTGAGGTTTCAACCAAGGTGGAGTCTTTCACTGCAGGTGGAGGCTCTGGAAGCAAAACGCTCTCGCTCTGCCTGGTGCTGGTACTATCAGTGGCCTGAGGCAGCTCAACTATGGGAAAGACAGGCAGGGAAGAATAAAGGAGACAGACAGGTGTAGACAGAGGAGGGTTTAAATATTTATCAACTCACCCACAGTCTGGTCATTCTCCATGTACTGTGATAGCAGGTCTTCCTCTGCTCTGGCTTGTCGACCTGGACTAAGGGCAGGAGGGGGAGCTATAGAGGGTCTGGAGGCGCGGGGGGCAGCTTTGTGAGGAGCAGGCATATCAACAGCAGCTGGGGCAGGGGGCAGAAATGAGGGGTGAAGGTAACCATCCTCTGGGAGCAAGGAGCCACGGGAGAAACTCTCCAGCAACCACTGCACGGTCACTATATGGGGTCTGAGGAGAAGAACACAGAAGCACATTTGAATTGTTTAAACTGTACCTTATTTTGGACAAGAATGGCAAATTAGATAGGAAGAGCCCAGCTGAAAGATATGTACCATGAACCTTGTGCAAGGGGTGTTTGATATTGACAAAAAGTAATATCTCAATATTTCCTGGGATTTTATTGATAACGATTAATTATACAATATTTTGAGGACTGTGTTATTGTGCTGGCATCTTAAACCAACTCCTAAAGATTTGCCTTTTTTTTTTTTTTTTTTTTTTACACTTTTTCTATAATTTTTAATGGATTTTTACCCTCTAATGGCATTTCTGCCTATATAAAGCCTTTTGCTTCTAAAAATTTGCATTGTCTTTGAAATCAAATTCTTACATTTAATCAGTGAATTAGAATAATAAGACATTTGGGGTGTTACCAAGCAAATGAAATCCGTATCATCAACAAAATTCATCTTTGCGCTGCAGAGGCAACACCAGAAGCTGCATCTGAAGGGGTGGTTCTAGACCCTTTTTAGGGGGGATTCAGCCCCACTAATACTATAATCAGCTATCTGAATGATCAGGCCAGTGCTGCTTCCTCAAAGTTTATCAAGATGTCACAAGAGATCTCAATGTGGTACTCGCCCGCTGTGATAAATTGTATAACTTTAATAGGCAATTGTCTATATTTACTTCATCCAGTAATAGAGATTTTATAAGCACTTTAAAATACAGTTTAGGTAATTTGTATCATTGTACCTAATGGTCTCTCTGAAGGCTAAGTCCCCGTGGGGGTGAAATCCTAGAAGAATGTATAAATAACATTTTACTCTATTAAACATGAAATGTTGAATTCAGATATTTAAAAAATTATTTAAATAATAAAAAGATTCTTTAAATGTGAAATTAAAACTGTCGATATGTGGTAGCAAGTCACTGTAAATAAGTGAGTCATTGTTACTGAACCGAATAATTTAAACAGTTGATTCATTCAAGAACAAAACTTTTTGTTGGCAAAATAGAGGAAAAACAGCCAACATGGTGTCTGAAATGTAAATCTCTTAATAAACTTCTTGTTTATTGAAATATCATTAAAAAACTATATTAAATTTGTAATTATGGTAAATTTGGGAGGGAAAAAAAGTGCTGTGAAATTGATTAACTTTATGAAGTGGTATAAATATAAAATTTTCTGCCACCATGTCTTGAATTTGGTGATCATTCTAAATGTATTTTATTAGACTGAATCATGCAGTGAACGAACGCATTCTAAATGCACACACGCACTAGTGTAGACTTCACTTAATGCATGTGTGCACTCTGTAGGTGTTTTGAATGGTTTTTACAAAATACACGAAAATTTCAAAATCGCACTGAACGACAATTATGATATTATCGCACACAACCCTACCTTGCACTTTCTGCAACTAGTAACCCTGACATGGAGTTAGGGCCCATTTACACTACATTTTACACAAGTAAAAAAAAAACTGGAAACTTTTTATGCATTTTGTCTGTTTGTTTACACGACAAAAGGATTTTGGGGAATGACAAACATATACAACATATAATCTAGGGATGCATCGATCCAATACTCCGTATCGGTATCGGCTCCGATACTGGCATTTTCTCCCGAATCGGGTATCGGTCAGACGAACCGATCCAAATCCGATATTGTGCGTATACTATTCTGTGTTATTGTTGAGCCTCATGAAAGAGACAAAAACATTATAAAGCACCAAAAAGTTTTCGTGCACTATATTTCAAGTGTTTTGAAGCTGTTCCATAGTTCACTGTGAGGTACAGATGACTATTTAAGTCATTAAATTCAAGTTCACATAAACTCTACTTTCTGCTGCGGCTGTCTGTCACCAGCAATCAAACTGCATGTGGCGTTCGGTTACTACAGTCAAAACAATGTAACACTCTTCAAGAGCACACAGTAACTGAGGTTTAAAACTGTTCAAAGAAAAGGCTCAATAAACTAACGCACAGATTTAATACACTACGTATCAATATCTCTTCTTAACTTTTCTATACAAAAAGCAATGTATAACACATAACCAGATTTAGACATTCACTTTTATTTGTAAATAGAAATGTTTCACTTATGTTTCATTAAAATGAAGTCTTTAATGCAGTAGATTGTGTTTAACACACAAAAGAGTGATGGTCAGGTCAACACAGAAGTATAGAAATTCTACATTGATTAAAAAAACTGCGCTGGTATCGGATTAGATCGGTATCGGCAGATGCGCAGAATTTTCTGTATCGGATCAGTTCTGAAATTTTTTTTATTGTTGCATTGCCAACTACTGGCCAACTACAGTGTTTTTGGCCATTTTCACAGATGTGTAAAAGCAAATCATTTTGAAAACGTTGTCATGCATACATGAAAGTTTTAAAAATGCAAGGGAAAAACTTTTTCTGTTTTTGACTACATTGTTGTTGTGTAAACGTGGCCTTAGACTGACCTGTGAGTGGCTTTGTCAAGGAAGACTTTGAGCCCCTGGTCTGGTTCACCCATCACTATATGGGTCAGCTCTTGGCTGGGCTGGTTGTAGTGCAACCCTCCGGCAGAGTTCACCATCCGCCGCAGTTTCTCCAGTTTCTTTCCTGATACGCCACATAGATATAACTAAAAGACAAAAAGAAAGTGAAAAAAGGTCAGTGATGGAAGTTTTTTCCTTCCAGATTCAACGTTTAAATTCACACAAATGAAAAAGATATCCCATAGGCTTAATCCTTAAGATATCACTAAACAATGTCTCAAATGCATCACTTAAAATTGTTCAGGAAATGTTTAAAACAAACTAACCTTACAGCCATCTAACAGGTCATCAACTCGACAAACAGTGACATCAAATGAGTCAACTGGATCAGGAGTCTCTATGTGGCTGATTCCTGCTGTGGTGAGGGCTGTTTCATTGACATTCATACTGATATTAGAAATATGGCTCAATCCCAGAAGTGAGGGACCTTCTGCACAAACAAATGACAGAGAAATATACACCTGTAAACTAAATAAATCATACATTGGAACTGGTCATAAGTAGTGAAAAAGTGAAAGTGACGTGACATTCAGCCAAGTATGACGACCCATACTGAGAATTCGTGCTCTGCATTTAACCCTTCCAAAGTGCACACACACAGCAGTGAACACACACACACACCGTGAACACACACCCGGAGCAGTGGGCAGCCATTGATGCTGCGGCGCCCGGGGAGCAGTTGGGGGATCGGTGCCTTGCTCAAGGGCCCCTAAGTCGTGGTATTGCCGGCCCGAGATTCAAACCTACAACCCTTAGGTTAGGAGTCAAACTCTCTAACCACTAGGCCACGACTTAAGATATCTTAAAGTATCTCTAAGATATCAAAAAGTATCTTTGAAATACGTCTCTTGGGATCTACAAGGCTGCATTTATTTGATCAAAAACACAGTAAAACAGTAATATTGTGAAAATTTAAAATAAATGTATTTTCATGTATTTATTCATGTGATAGAAAAACTTAAATTTTAGCAGTCATTACTCCTTCAGTGTCAGAGATTCAAACAAAAACATATATCATTACTATCATTTATGTTTAAAAAAAAAATAAAAAATAAAAAAAATCACTGTGCTGCTTATTATTTTTGTGGAAATTCTAATATTTGAAAGACTCCTTGAATAAAAATAAATAAATAAAAACATTGCTAACAATATTTATTAACAATAAATCAATTTAAAGCGTTGTATTAATCTCTTTCCAAAAAGAAATTATTTCCATACAACACAAATGGTGCCTCAAGCTGAACGATAAAACAGTTTTTTTACTCACCCTCTTTGCTCCTGTTGGATCCTGTAGGAGTGGAGGTGTTGGGTCTGCCTGGCTTCTCCTCCGCCGCCTTCTTTCCACGCTCCACGGCATACCTGCTCTCATCCTGACAAAAGCCCTTCTCGATGCTGTCAAACAGCCAGTGCAGGGACACACAGTATACGTTCCATTTACGGGCAAACTCATATTTCTGACCTGAAATGCAACACATAAAACGAAGTGAAGAACATCCTAGGACTGTGTCCAAAAACATACTGATGAGGTCAGAGATTACAGGGTCACCTGTGGGTTCACTGGCAATAAGGTGAGTACACTCATTCATCTTGAGCTGCCCTGTGTAATTGCCTCCATTCTGGTCACACAACCTCTGAACCTCTTTACGCTCCACAGTAGAGAGTCCCGTCACACACACCGTACAGCCTTTCAGGACTGGACACCGATAATCCTCCGTTTTCAGTTCAGAGTGATGGAAAACACTGTGGGAAAAGAAAAAAAAAAGATTGTGAAGGGTTTTTTAGCCTCACCATCTGGTACACAAGTCATCAGAGTAGAGTTGTGAAAGGAAGGGACGTTATTTTGTTTTTAAAGATGTGTATGGTATGAAGATGTTTATGGATAAATTGCTTATAACAACACTGCAATATTCCATTAAATGTCGAGTTTTCAATTTCGAGTTCACAGTGACTTTTCCCATGGTGACTTTAACCATGTAGACTTTACCTATCCTGAGACTTTTCCCAGCATGCTTTCACCCAGCTGGGCAAAAGAATGGGCTTCCCAAGGCTTGCGGCCACCAGGTATTTCTTACTCCCCACTTCACCTGCCACCAGGTGAGTGACAGACACATTGAGATCACGGTAGACCCGTCCACCCATCAGCTGGACAAGATCCATTACTTCACTCTACAAGAACAACAAAACAGCTGCTTATTTGTTGTGTAGATCTGCACATGCAGATGTAATTATTTCACTAATTCTATGACATTTTATACACTCTGTAAGCAAAGATGGAGAAAATAAGCAATTATATATTTGACTTAATAATCAATGTGTTTCCTTACCCGTGCCTCTTTGTCAAGGTTGGTGCAGGAGATAGTGACATCAGCCATGGCCATGTTGTACACGGGCTGCTCTGCTTTGGGCACACATCTCTGCTTCTGCAGACAAAACAGCACTACCAGAGGACCCACGATCCTGCATCCCAGCTGCAAACATGACAAACATACAGTTTTGATAAATTATTTACATTGTAAAATTATTGAAAGTAACATTTATAATGTTACAAAATTTCAGATTTCAGTTTCAAATAAATGTGCTAAAATAAAAAAAAAATAAATAAATAAAAAACTCACCAAACTTTTAAGGTAAAAAAAAAAACAACAACTTTAGTTATACATCACTCAGTTTTTTTGTAAATAATGCAGAGATTAGTGATGTACCAAAATACCGACAGCCACAACCATTAATCAAAAATAATGCAAAAGCAGTATTATTGTGAAATAATTTTACTATTTAAAATAACTGCTTTCTGTTTGAATGTATTTTAAAATGTAATTTATTCCTGTGATCAAAGCTAAATTTTCAGCATCATTACTCCAGTCTTCAGCGTCACATCCTTCAGAAATCATTCTAATATGCTTATTTGCAGTTCAAGAAACACTTTTTTTATTATTATTATTATTAATAATATTTAAAACAGTCGAGTACATTTTTTTCAGTATCCTTTGATGAATAGAAAGATCCAAAGCATTTATTGAATTGAATTTATCTGAAATAAAAAGCTTTTGTAACATTATACACTAAATAACATCCGAAGACTTCGAGTCAGTATATTTAAATCGTTATATATGTATTATTAAATTATGAAATTATAGAAAGTAATACTTTTATTTAGCAAGAATGCATTAAATTGATCAAAAGTGATGAAAAAGACATTAATAAATAATAAATAATGTTTAAAAAAAATTATATTTCAGATAAATGGTGTTCTTCTGAACTTTCTATTCATCAAAGAAACCTAAATAAGATTCTACTCAGCTCTTTTCAACAGTTTTTTGAGCAGAATATATGAATGATTTCTGAAGGATCATGTGACTGGAGTTATGACGCTAAAATACAGCTATGAAATCACAGGAATAAATTACATTTTAAAATATATTCAAATAGAAAGCTGTTATTTTAAATAGTAAAAGTATTTCACAATATTACTGCTTTTGCTGTATTTTGGATCAAACACATGCAGGCTTGGTGAGCAGAAGAGAATTCTTAAAAGATTCTTCGTTCAAAAACTTTTGACTGGTAGTGTAAGCTACAATTACACATGTCAGTGCTTCACCCTGACCAAAAATAACTCTAGAGTAGCAATATATAAAATTTGTTCAGCAGAAATACCAAGGCAGCTTGTTTGCTGAAGAACTATGAGTGGTTTATCACCCTTTGAACAGTGCACAGAGTTTAAATTAGGTTTTGATGTCTCTGTAATAAATTCTTTAAGTCAAAAAATTCATTTCAAAAGTTCATCAGTAACCGAGACCATAAAACCGTACACATTTCATATAAATGCAATAAATGAACACAGAATTATATTTTCTCTGGATGGAATGGAATTTAAGTGGCCAACTGCTTATCACTACAAAAAGTGAAGAGTCCCACAAACACACCCCCCTGCAGCGGTCAAAGGCACTGCTGGTGAAGTCACTGAAAACAAACAGGGACTTGTCATTGTGGTCCAGCTCTAGAGCGGCTTCCTCATCCAACGTCTGCACATACTTCTCTGACTGCAGTTCCACTATTGCCTGAAGATGAATAAATAATTAAATGAGCAAAAGACATCAAGTAATGCTATTAAGGTTCAAAGGATATTATAAGATAAGAAGCATTCAGTGACAGATGTTAACAAGAATGACATATTATGATCACCTTATAGGCCTGGAGAGCCAGATCACTCTTTTGTCCATTGCATTCAACAAATTTCACAATGTATGCCTCCTTGTTGCCTTCTGACATGCTGGTATATAATCTACATCACGTGGAAACAAACGGGCAAGGATTTAATGTCATCATTAAACACTGTAAACATCTGCTAATCATTAACGTTAGTATCCCGTTCTCTCAATAGTGTAATTCTCTAATGTAATACTTACCTGTATATTCGATTTTGTATTAGGTTTAACAAAGTAAATAATAATTAAATACAAAAATCGAACAAAAAATGGATGCTGTGTGTGTAGGATTATGACACTAATAATGCCCAATCATCGATGTCTCACTGCAGGTTGTTTTGATTATCTCATAAACAAGGCCAACAAGACGTCAAAGAGTGTCAAACTGTTGTACAGCTCTAAAACGTGTCTTCTTTAATTTATTAAAATAAAACTAACGTAAGTAACGTTACCTAAACAAACACTCATAATAACAAATGAAGACTTACCGCAAGACCGAGCAGAATCTTGATTACGAGGATTAAAACTAATTTCTAAAAGATTTTGATCTCATTTAAACTTAGTTTTTATCATTTCATTGCAGAAACACATAGAAATATAAGACAGCAGGATAATTAAATTGCTAATCTGTCAGTATTTTATTTTGAAAATTCGTGTGAAGCCGTATTCCAGTCATTTCGCGCCATCAGCTCGGAGAATAACTTCCGCTTCTCTTCTGTTTCTGTGGTGAAATAAATTATTAAAATATATGACCGCCACCCATCGGACTGGAGGAGTGTAGTATCAGAAATCAAACAACTAGTTAAATACAACTATTATTTTTACTCCATGTACTTTTAGAAATGAGAGAAAAACGTTATTATTTTCCAAAAACGAACAGCGTTTTTTAAGCTGTTACCATAGTAACATATTTATTCTAGCGGCGCGCGATTCGTAAGGAAGTTGTTCATTTGAATCGAATCTTAAAATTTATTTGTTTAAATGTGAAAATGCTTAGTATTATAAATAAATTGTAGTATTGTTAAATGTAAACCTATAAACAGCGACGAGTCGTGGCTCTAACTTGACTCTAAAAATGGTCGAACAAAAAGTAATAAACAGTGTATTTACAAGTGGCGTAGTGATTTGTTTTAACCAGTTCACTTAAACGAACGAACCGATTTGCGCGAATCATTCATTGGGGGAACTTTCGTTCCCGTGTACTCTGTTTCACTCCGGGCTCAATATCTAGACACACTCTTCCCCAGCTGGTTTCTAACAGTGCGGACGTGTAACATTACATTAATATTAATCTTTGCCTTGCTTTAACTTTCCCATCGGAAAATCATAACAACCCGTGTCTATCACAATATAAGATTTTTAAAGAAAATATGGCAACCGTTGAGGAACTGAAGCTGCGAATCCGTGAGTTAGAAAATGAACTAATTAAATCCAAACAGAAGCAAAGTGATGCTGAACATCACCTTAGACCAAAGATTGATCAAATGAGTGCTGAAGTCGTAGACTCAAATCCATACAGGTGAGCAATTTGACGCTGCTATGTTGATTTATAATCGATAAGACTTGTTTTTGAACATATGGAAGGCTAAATCGGTGCGATAGTCACTTTAAACATTATATTTAATACCTCACAGTCGTCTGATGGCACTCAAAAGAATGGGCATAGTTCAAGACTACGAGGTAAACACGTGTATTTATTATTTTCCTGACACTTGACAATTAACACTGCTCGTGTTCGTGTTGAGATGAGCTCTATCCCCTGCTGTCATCCTCAGAGGATCCGCTCGTATGCTGTTGCTGTGGTGGGAGTGGGAGGAGTGGGCAGTGTCACTGCAGAAATGCTCGCCAGATGTGGCATTGGTAAGGTAATGCACCTTTATCATCATTCCTCAATGCATAAGGACACATTAATCAGATATAAAGATTCACTGATTGGCCAGTCTATGTTGGTTGGTCTGCATTGTTAATGTTTTTTAGTTAAACTTGGTGCATTCTTGTAGAGTGTGTTGGCAGTCGGAGTACAGGAGGGAAGCCAGCAGCAGAACCCCCAGAGACATGCCTCGGCTCTGCGGTAGCAGACGCTCATGCCTCTTTTTGCTGTGTCTGTGATTTCTTCCCTGCAGTTGCTGCTGTTTGACTATGATAAGGTGGAGTTGGCCAACATGAACCGGCTCTTCTTCCAGCCACATCAGGCAGGGCTCAGTAAAGTTGAGGCTGCAGAACACACTCTTAGGTAACGGGGAGGTTAATAATCATCTTAACATATATATAGCAAGGAACAATCAGAGCATTTTCAACATTAATGATAAAAATAAATGTTTCTTGAGCATCAAATCAGCATGAGATGTTTCTAGTCAAGTCTAAAAGAAATAAAAGCATGACTCATATAACTGTTTCAATATTTTTAGAGAAATTGTAATTAATTTTCTTATGAAACCTGTTTTTAGTGGAATTCCACCTTATCTTTTTCTATTTTATTATAACAAACTGTGATGTGGATTAAAAGTTAAAAATTAAAAGGTTATTTTACAGCATTTTAGCAGATATTTCCCACTTGAATTCTGTTTTCCTGCATAGGAGCATTAATCCAGATGTTGCTTTTGAGAGCCACAATTACAACATCACCACAATGGACAACTTCACGCATTTCATGAACCGCATTAGGTGATCACTTTTTTTATTTTTTATGTCACAGTATGTTTTCCTTCTTATTTTCAATATGGCTGTAATAAACAATCTTTCTTTTGTGTTTTCAGTCACGGAGGACTCGAGGAGGGAAAGCCAGTGGATTTGGTCCTCAGTTGTGTTGATAACTTTGAGGCTCGGGTGGCCATTAATACGGTGAGTTTTTGGCATTAAACTGTAACAACTGTAACTTTTTAATATATAAATATTAATGCGTTCAAACGATAGATCACAATTAATCGCATCCAAAATAAAAGTTTTTGTTTACATAATAGATGTAAGTACTGTGTATATTAATGTATATATTTTCACCTTATTTAGAAAATATTTACTTGTATATACATTTATATATTTATATTCTTATATTTTATTTTATATATAAGTATATTTAATGTATAAACATAACATATTTTTCTTAAATATTTACATTTTTGTAGTTATATATACACATAATAAATATTAAGGCTGCTCATTATTCCCTTGAAATTGTAATTGCGATTATTAATTACGATTATCACAATTTACATTGAATGATGTTTATACCATTGATGCAACTGCATGCCATATTTTCTATGAAAATAAACAAGCTGAAAACACCTTAACTTATCGGATTGATTCTCTTTTTTAAATGATAAAAAAAGTACAAATATGAATGGTATTTTAATGTTATACTAAAACTAAAATTAAAACAAAGGAAAAACCCTTAAAATAGCATTTAGAAAGAAAAAAACATCTTAAGTGTGCAGAATTACATAGGTGGACTTTGAACGATTACGTAATTGTGGCATCTATAATTGTAATTGCAATTAGAAATTTGATTAATTGTGCAGCCTTAATAAATATACATGGTATACACACATTATATAAACAAAACTTTTATTTTGGATGTGATTTAATTGTGATTAGTCGTTTGACAGCACAAATATATATTTATATATATTTATTTATTTATTTAGAAAATATTAAATTACATTTTTTCCCATTTTCCCAGCAATTGCTTGCATGTTTGTTTCTCTCTACTAGGCATGTAATGAATTGGGTCAGATCTGGATGGAGTCGGGTGTCAGTGAGAATGCCGTTTCTGGACACATTCAGCTCATCATCCCTGGAGAAACTGCTTGTTTTGCTGTATGACACACTCATACTCCCTAAACACATGCTATCTTGAATATGAATTATGATCTTAACCATTTCGTAAGGCTGTAACCCTCTTCGTACGGTCTAGTTTCTGTGTCGTAATCTATAACACACCGGTTATATCTGGCAGATATCAGATCCATAAAGATCTGATCCAGATGTGTTTGTGTGTCAGTGTGCACCTCCTCTCATAGTGGCTGCAAATATCGACGAGAAGACGTTGAAAAGGGACGGGGTTTGTGCTGCCAGTCTGCCCACCACAATGGGAGTGGTCGCCGGGCTCCTTGTGCAGAACGTCCTGAAGTAAGACCTCACCACAATCTTGATGATTCAGTACAGTCTTAACCATGCTGTGCTTTTAAACTCTATAAAGCATATGGTATCATTTTGTATCCTATTTCAGTTTAGTTGCACTGAATCCTTTGTGTAGTGGATAGTAAATGCTGTAGTATCATACAAATGCACTAGATGGCAAAATAAAGCCATTTTTGCAACTTGAACCTTTCTAACTATCAATAGCCCTGTCAGTTCATCCAAAGGACTTTATAACACAGAGCCTGGAATGAAATTGTCTGTGCTATAGATTTCTGTTGGGGTTTGGGACAGTGAGTTATTACCTGGGCTATAATGCCATGCAGGATTTCTTCCCGAGCATGGCAATGAAGGCCAACCCACAGTGTGACGACAGACACTGCAGACGACAACAGGACGAGTACAAGGTGCACTGCTACAAATGCAAACATTAACACTCGTTTTTCTTTATTCCTGCTACACCTTGATAGTCAATCAAAGGGAGATTTAATGATTAATAAAATATATAATAAATAAATATGATTTAACCACAACATTGCTCATTCTGAAACCATTTTCCTTGATTCTGTTCATTGAAATGTGTAATTTATTTTAACTTCATATTCAATTTTAGTTCATTTTTTAATTTATCACTTTCACTGAACAGCACTTTTTAAGTTTAGAAAATTCCAAAATATTAAAAGCGGTTACTAAACAAGTGTTTTAATCATCGGTGTAGAAAAAGCATACTGTGACAACCAGTTAGTATTAATACTAGCAGTATATGATGTCGTATTGCTTCCTTCAGAAAAAAGAAGTAGAGCGGCCAAAGCAGGAAGTGGTACAGGAAGAAGAGGAAGTGGTGCATGAGGACAATGAATGGGGTTGGCATTCCACACACAGCACATTTCTCATTCATAAAACAGAAATCTTGAAATGTTATATAATTTTGTATGTAATGTTGTTTCGTGTCAGGCATTGAGCTGGTTTCAGAGGTGTCAGAGGCAGAGCTTCAGGACGCATCGGGACCGGTACCAGATCTGCCTGAGGGCATTACTGTAGCCTACACCATACCTGAGAAAGTACGACCCAATGAATTATTACATAACACTTTAGCTATTCAGAAGTTTTCCTGCTTTAAAAAAAAAAAAAAGATTTATTTGGCAATGAAGTTGCATTTTATAATATTTTAGTGCTGTCAAAAAAATCGCGATTAATCATATCCAAAAAAAAAAAATTTGTTTACATAATTCAGGGCTATTGAAATAGCGGCCCACGTGTCACCTGCGCCTCATTGTACATATGCCTTGAATTTATTTTGTGCTAATTAGTTTGTCCACAAGGTGGCAACACTAGTCCTGGCCATTGTTTCACACAGCCAAAAAAAAAAAAGGAAGAGATGCAACAACAATCTACCGAAGACCACAACATCAATAGACAGCAGTGGTGACAAGCGCTTGCGTGAGGGGGCTATAAGATATCCACAACTCTAGTTTAAACGAGTATAAAGACCGTTTTATAGGTCTTAACTTCTGGCAAGAAATAGCAGAAATAGAAAAATAGAGAAAACTTGGAGTATGCACATAAACATTGCGTGCTGTATACAAACGAACATGCAACAATACATTTATTATTCTGTGTTCATGTTAATTAATTAAAAAAAACAATCGTTCATGTTTTTGTTGCAGTTACATGACGTAGCGGTGTCTGACTAGGGGCGAACCGTGTTCTGCTGACATCATCGTTTCCGAAAATCTAGGGATTCGCTGTCCACACAAAAATGCAAGGGTGGCATTTTCAGATTTAACCACTCTGGGACCCGTTTTCAAAAATTATTGGTTTCACTCTCCCAAAACGCCGGATCTGCCTGGACGAAACGCCTACCGTATTTTTGGACTATAAGTCGCACCTGAGTATAAGTCGCATCAGCCCAAAAATACATCATGATGAGGAAAAAAACCTATATAAGTCGCACTGGACTATAAGTCGCATTTATTTAGAACCAAGAACCAAGAGAAAACATTACCATCTCCAGCCGCGAGAGGGCACTATATGTTTTCAGTGTAGACTACAGGAGCACTGAGCAGCATAGAGCGCCCTCTCGCGGCTGTAGACGGTAATGTTTTCTCTTGGTTCATGTCAAATTAATTTTGATAAATAAGTCGCACCTGACTATAAGTCGCAGGACCAGCCAAACTATGAAAAAAAAGTGCGACTTATAGTCCGGAAAATACGGTATATGATACAAAATGTATACAGCTAAACGTGTCTCCGTGTGGACGGGGCCTTAGTAAAGAGATGCTATTAACCCTTGTGGATTGTTCAAATTCCCTACCCTTTCGGTATGTTCGGGATGAAAACATCCACTCAATTAAACAGCTGTAAAAATGTATCAGGTTCATATTTTTTATTTTATTTTATTTTTTTTTGCATAAATCTGTTGATCAACTTTAGTCCTGATCAAAACTACCAAATGTTTTTTAAAAAATCCAAGATTTTAACTCTTTAATTGCCAAGTTCATGAATGATGTCACTGATTTGGGGGGAAAAAACACACAAAATGACTTATTTTCAATATAAAAGTAATTGTGGCTAGATTTTTTTTTTTTTTGGGCATGTCAAAGATTAGTAGCAACATTGGCTTTGATGCATTTTTAGTTTTTTGTGCAGCATTAGAATTAAATTTTTCTCCCTAATTTGTTGTTGGTGGCTGTTTTTGCCCCATTGACTTCCATTATAACGACATTTTTTGATTGCAAAGCCATGACACCATATAATCAAGCATTCTTGATTGTTTGTGGTTTTCCCTTTTGGGAAGAGGTCAAATTTGTTAGTTTTAAAGTTGATCACTAGGTGGGACCATTAACCCTTTAGATAAGCCTGTGCAAAAAAAGGCTTAGTTTCTGGCTTGTATATGGAGTTATATGGAGTATAACAGCAAATTATAATGTTTGTGTGTGTGTGAGATTCTTGATTGTTGGTGGTTTTCCCTGTTGGGAAGAGGTAACATTTGTTATTTTTACAGTTGATCACTAGGTGGGACCCTTAACCCTTTAGATAGGCCTGTGCAAAAAAAAGCTTAGTTTCTGACTTGTATATGAAGCTATATGGAGTATAACAGCATATTATATTGTGTGTGTGTGTGTGTGAGAAAGAGAGAGACAGTGTGTGAGAGAGACCTTTGCGCACTTACCTTGATGTATTTCAGAAAATCACAATGTACACCTCAGCTCTCGGAACTAAATGGAGTAAACAAAAGTGTATTTATGCACCTGCTGCCTTTTAATGGTGGTGAAAGTATTCGGTTGTTAAGTGATGATGTAAGAAGCGCTGTTTCCGGGTCCAGGCCTCAACTCGCTTCACTTGAGAATATGACCTCAGCAGCAGTTTATGAGCACTGTTTATTCATATTGATAATTTAAGTTGAACGCTTTCAAACTTACGATATACACTACAGTCTCCGTGCTCACAGCGTCCCAAACACAAATAATTTTTATATATTTGTTTTATTTTTTTATATTTTCATTGTCTGGCCATCTGGGACTTCGGTATGGAGTTAAAGGTTAAGATTATAACTTTTTCGCTAGTATTCTATCACATTGTGAGTTTATATTAGCACCTTTTGTTGTTTTCTCGTGGTAACTGATAGAGCATTTGGACACTGAAGCGCTGCTACGTGACATCAGACTTAACAAGCGAATAGACTAAACAAAAGCAAAGTACATGGATTTAAACACTTGCATGCCATCGTGCTGGATATTTAATGGTGAGAAGAGCAGCAAGCAACACGAGAAAGGGCTTGACTTGTACCAAAGTTTTAGAAATGATTATGTAGCTTGACCCCTCCAGCGAGCTGCAGCTTATTTGAAGTTGGTATTGCATTTTGGTTCATAATACATTATGTTCATAAATTTGATGCAAAGTAGATTTTTTTTTACAGGATTTTAAGGTTTTAAACTGGCTTTACCATCAAGAAAAGACAAGCATTTCACATATAGGCCATCTGTACTTTTCACCATCAAAAGGCAGCAGGTGTATAAACACACTACTTTTTTTATTGTTTACTCCATGTAGTTCTGAGAGCATGAGGTGCATATTTGGATTTTTTCAGATACTGTACATCAAGGTTAGTGCACAAAGGTCTCTCTCACCCCACCCCCCCCCCCTCTCTCTCTCTCTCTCACACACACACATACGCACACTATAATTTGCTGTTATACTCCATATAACTCCATATACAAGCCAGAAACTAGGCCTTTTTTTGCACAGGCCTATCTAAAGAGTTAATGGTCCCACCTAGTGATCAACTGTAAAAATATTTTTTTTTTACCTCTTCCCAAAAGGGAAAACCACAAACAATCAAGAATGCATGATTATATGGTGTCATGGCTTTACAATCAAAAAATGTCGTTATAATGGAAGTCAATGGGGCAAAAACGGCCACCAACAACAAATTAGGGAGAAAAAATTTAAATCTAATGCTGCATCAAAACTAACAATGCCTCAAAGCCAATCTTGTTACAAATCTTTGACATGCCCAAGACTGTGATAAAAGGTAAAAAAATATCCAGTCCACAATCACTTTTTATATTGAAAATATGTAATTTTGTGTGTGTTTTTTTTTATGAACTTGGTAATTAAAGAGTTAAAGCGTTAAAATCTTGGAATTTTTTTAAACATTTGGTAGTTTTGATCAGGACTGAGGTTGATTAATAGATTTATGCAAAAAAAATTGAAAAAAATATTTATCTGATACATTTTTACAGCAGTTTAATTTAGTGGATGTTTTCATCCACGAACATACCGAAAGGGTAGTGATTTTGCCCACAGTGTACCGTTGAGTTTTTGTAAAATTTCAAAGCATTTTCACAAAATATGGGTCAAAATAAGATTTGTCACCAAAAATCATTCCATTAGCTCAAACACAGAGAAAGTTGTGGCCAAAATAAGATTCAACTTTACCCCCTAGTGGACGAAAACGTCGCCAACAAAGCATAAGGGTTTAACACATTTAAAATATACCAGTTTGTTGACTCTACATCAATTTGAAGGTTCAAAATGAAATTGACAATATATTAATATACAATTAATCACGATTACTTACAGAAAAATGTGCAATTAATTAGTAAATTAATTGGCCCCTTCAATGAAATAGCTCTGACATAATATATGTCTGTGTACTGTGTGTATTTATCATATATATATATATATATATATATATATATATATATAAAAATACACAAATACACACACACACATGCATGCAAATATTTTTTATATTAAAAAATATATATTTTTATATTATATATATTTTTATATACAAATATTTATAAGTTCGTACATTTGGCCAGCAGAAACAACAATCAGCACACTGTTATATGCAGGGCTTACACCTCCTCAAAAAATATTTGGTAACACTTTCTATGAAGCCTGTATTTATAATACATTATGAGGGTATTCTTAAGGCATTATAATGAATGCATAATGCATTATAAAAAACCTTATAATATGTTGTATAATCTCATGAATATTCATAAGAACAGTTTTAATATATTATAATATTTACGTATTTGTGGTTATAGCTTTTAAGACTATGATGATTTATAACACAATGAACACGTTGCATCCACTTTTACAATGGATTATATTTCTCATAGTTATAATGTATTATAAGTCTCTTATCTTGCCATTTTTCTGATGCTACTTTACTTAAAGCGGTCAAAGACTTTTTTTTTCTTCTCTCAAACTGAAACAGCCATAAGATCAGATATCAGATCAGATGAATGTGTAATATGACACATTTGCTTTGAACTATTTTTATTGTAATATCAGTTTGATTATTCTGATGGTACCCTTTAGAGTACCCTTTACCAGTTTACAAGTATGTCAACTTATTCTACTATACTAGATTCTACCATTCTTGAGCAAATTAACTCTAATGAGGGTTAGTTGGCATGTAGCTGCAAAGTCGCTTATAGTCAATTGATTAAGAGGATAATCAAGATAAAATGTAACCATATAAAACATTGCATTTTTTACAGTTGGAGTATTAAGCTCACATCAATTAATTAATATTAGCTCCACAGAAACACTCAAATAACACTCAACAGCTAACCACTCACAAGCTGTAGTGAGATACTGTGCAGATCTTAAATAATGTCAAGATATGATACAGTCCATTATACTGTAAATGAAGTAGATTTAATATGGTGTTCATTGCGTTATACATAATCATACTCTTAAACTTTTAATCACAAATACATAAGTATTATGAACTATTATAATTGTTGTTATGAATATTCATGAGTTTATATGACATAAGATTTTTTATGATGCATTATGCATTCATTATAATGCCTTAAGAATACCCTTATAATGTATTATAAATACGGGCTTTATAGAAAGTGTTACCAAATATTTTATTTGATGCTATATCAGAGGGCATTAAAAAACAAGTGTAAAGTGCAAAACGTTAGAGACAAAAGCTCTTCCTCAGTGCCACATTAGTGCACACCTGCACCCATTAAAACATCAATATTCACCATGGACATCATAATATGCAAGCAGGCACAAAAAAAAGCACCATACAATACAGGTAAGACATTACCTTGAGGGTTCTGCAATGGGCTCTAAATTTCCTGAGTGTGCATGCCTGTTTATGGTCTATTTGGAAGAGAGATGCATTTGGGATAATAATCCGTGATGAAGTAACATTGTGTTATGGAAAACATATTATGTATTTTGTATTTATAAGGGTTCCAGGAAGAAGCTAGATGATTTTATCTTGCATCTTAATTTAAAGGATTCGATCAAATTTAATGCAGAAGTGGATACCGTTTCAGTATCTTTTCTTCATATAACAGTTTCTTTGAAATCAGGGTCCTTGATCACCACACTATATACCAAGCCTTACTGATAAAAACAGCATTTTGCACGCTACCAGTGCTCATCCTACCTATTTAAAGAAGGCATTGCCTTATACACAATTTCTCTGTTTAAAACTAATTTGCACGGTGAATTCTGAGTTTGAAAAACAGATTGTGGGAATGTATAAACCGTTTATCCTTAGGGGTAATAACCCCAACATCCTGGGAAAACAAAATGCATTTACCTGCTAAATAATTAACACTAACATTGAAATTTTGAGGACAGTAAAAAAAAAAACTTTTTTTTTTAGTAAGGTTGTTTTAAATGTATCAAAATTGACAGTTAGAACATTTGTTGCAAAATATTTTATTTCAAATAAATGCTGTTTTTTTACTTTTTTTTTTTTTGAATGTTAAGCAGCACACCTGTTTTCAACATTGATAATAAGAAATGTTTCTTGAGCAGTAGTTCCACATATTAGCATGACGTCTGAATGATCATGTGACACTGGAGTAATGCCTGCTGAGAATTCAGCACCTCACAGGAATAAATAACACTTTGAAATATATTAAAATAAAACCGTTATTTTAAAATGTAACAATATTAGTGTTTTTCCTATATTTTTGTATAATGTAGCCTTGGTAATCATTACCGTCTCTTGACTACCATGTCTGTGTAATATTCCATGTGTTCCTTCTTTTTCCCAGGATGGAGCGTCAGGGGAGACGGTGGAGGAAACCGATCAGAGTTTAGAAGAGCTGATGGCTCAGATGAGAAAGATGTAAGAGAACAACAAGCAAGAGGAAAGGGACATCCTTAAACTCAGAAAAAACTCTCCCACAGACACTTAAAACAAACTCATTATTAGAAGTACTTACACTATATAACATCTGAGGTCTCATACTAAACGAGTTTGGATTTAGTTTTTTTTTTTATTCTGTTTTTGCAAGCAGCCTGTAACACTCAAGATCTTTACAGGTTTACTTCAACTGAAAGTCTTAATTCTGCTGATCTTTAATTTCACAGTGTTTCAGAGTTGGCATGGAATGGTTAATAGAACAAATCAGAAAGAATGTTTTTTTAAATAGCTGTTGTTACCAGGAAATGGTTTTGTGACAGAAACTGATACGACTTCAGCCACAGATCTGAAAGTGTTCTTGTCATGTCTGAATGTGCTTGTGGAGACCCAGCCTGATGTTGTAAAGAACATCACACAAATATTTCAGATATCTCATCATTGGCCTGATTCTGACTGCTGTATTGAATGGTATAACATTGTAATAATGCAAATGAAAAAATAAATGTATTGGGTATTATATTCCATATTGCTTTTCCTGCATTTAAATTAGTAGTTAAATCTAAAGAAGCTGTAGCAATAGTAGTGAAATCTATTTCCCTCTGCATTGAGTAAAAACCTCTACAACTGTTATTTTCATTCAGTTATGCATTTATTGGTAGATGATACACAATATTTTGTGCGTGCATCATGTGCATTAGAAGAATTTGGGTATAAAGTACACTTCTTTTGGCAGTGTATAAAAGTCCTGGAACAAACTGTATGACAACAATGTGACGTAATACAAGCAATAATGGAAGTTTAGAGTAAATTATTAAATAATTAGCATGTTCTCTCAAAATGTAACAGTTCAAATATGATTTCTCTGCAAAAATGAGGAACACAACACTGAATCTGATTTAGCACCTTTCCAAACAGTTTTTAAACACCCATAAGTATTTGCAGACATTCAGAAATTAAGAGTTTGGCATTTGCACTATTTTGCATCCATTTAGTAGTTTATATTCCTTAATTATACGTGTCTCTCTAGTCTAAGAAAACAGGTAGACATCAGAACCAGACACATGTGATATGGCAAGGTATTGTACTTTCACAATTACCAAAAAAAAAAGAATTCCAAATACAAAAATATGGGTCGTAATATCATATGGATCTATCTTTTCAGATAAACAGTCATTGTAATAACTAAACTACATATATAGACACTGTCATTATGCATTACAAGAAGCATAATTATTGCACATGCTGTGTTCTGTGGTGTTGAGCCATTTAAACTCAAAAATGAGACCTATACAATTAATTAAATATTGAATACAATAATCTCACTTATTCTTGAACTGTATCTTGATATTGTTATAGTGTTTTGTATGGCTATGTACGTCAGCCTTCCTTTAGTAATACTTTGCAATTTACAACTGTTCAGCATTTAATGGGGATTACTTTGCATGACAGGAAGCAGGCCATAGACCAGAGGAAGGAGGTGAGACTCTGGACCACATATTTCACCTTTACAAGAAGGTATTTAGTCGATGTATTGCAATTTGAATTTCCATTATGCTTGACCTTCTGTTTACATATGCTGAAGGCAGCAGTGATAGAAACCTAAAAAAAACCTGCTAAAATTGGTCACACATCACTTTTTCCAAAAAGTTTTTATACCATGCAAGTGAAAAGTGCTCTGGAAGAAACTAATACTGACATTTTATAAAATACCAAGGTAAAATATTTCTTCAACCAACCTTTTGACGTGCTCAAGTTTATAATAATAATTTAAAAAAAAGTTTCTCAGTGATAATTGGAGTAAATGTTGGAAGTAAATATATAGAGAAAATGTAAGTAATATTTTGCATTGCATGAGCAATCATGCTTCATTACTATGAAGGCCTTTTGCTGTCTGAGAGAAGAAAAAAGATAATTGCACTATTTCTTGCAGTTGCAACTTCACTCTTCATAACCTCGCCTTCACAGCTTGTTGTGCAATATTTGTTTTGCTGTTGCTGCTTCATATCTTATTTTGTAATTGTGAATTTATATAATTGTAAGCCAAATTCACATTATGTTATTTCAACAAATTACTTTATTACATTATTTACTGCAATTGTGACGTCTTATATTGTAATTGCAACTGCACATCTCATAATTGCAATAATTGCTACTATATATCTTGTAACTGCAATTTCATGTCTCGACTTTAGTTTATATACACATATATTTATATATATATATATAATTTCTCATAATTGCAACCCAATTTTTTGTAATTTAGACTTGGTATTTCTTGCAGTTGTGACACCTTATCTCGTAACTTTGACTTCATATCTCAGTACTTAGTATCTCATGTACCTCTATATCTCCCAAGTGTATTTAAACTTCTAACAGTCTGTTTTTATTATTATTTATTTTTTTACACTCTGAGGTGGCCTTTCATAAATAACACTCTTCTGGTCATAGTGACTTTACTAAAAACTACAACACCTAACAGTTTACCAGCAGTGGATTTGAAATGTAATTGGTTTGCTGATGCTATGGAGTGCGGTGTTTCAACATTAATTGAAAACCAGGATTTGCCTTTATGAGAGCCAGAGAGAAACTGTTCAAAACCCAGTGGCAAGGAATGATACATTAAAACACGTATGATTCATACTGTAAATTACAGTAGGAATGAGAACCATGTTGGGTTCCAATGTTTTCTTACCATGCATATTTGATTGCTCCATGTAGACATCAAGCACATGCTTGAACACATCAAGTGTGGCCAATATGGCTTCATTAATAGAGGTAAGAGTTCATCTTTGTAAGTGTTGAGGGGTCAGGTGTCACCTTGAGGTGTGAGGCAGTGCGGGGCTTCGCAGGCTAAAGGTATCACCACTAGATGAGTGACGTGAGGGGGCCTTACCGCACACCAGAGATGGCTCTGCCTCTTTTATTTCCATTGCTCGCTTGTACAGTTCAGCAGCCTTCTCAAAATCTCCCTCTTCATAGCTGAGAAAGTAAGAAAGTGTATGAAAGAAAGTAAGCCATGTTGTTGCTATGAAGTTCTGGAATGGTTGCTACGTGGTTATTACTGGTCCAAGTTATACAATTCTAGATATGGTTAATTACTTTTCCTCTATCATTTAAATATTTATTACAATACAACATTTACAAAACATACAAAAATTTGCCTAAGGGGCAGAATGTATTATCAAAAGAGCAGAAGGCCTAATACAGATCCTTGAGGCACTTGAGGCATATTTGACTGCTGTAAATATTTGTCTTTTTGCAAACACTTCAGATGACGGCAACATTTGTAAAGACTCCAAATTGTGCCAACTAGGGCTGCTCGATTATGGCAAAAATCATAATCACGATTATTTTGGTCAACATTGTAGTACCGATTATTCACAACTACCAATAAGGGGGCCATATGACAAAAATTTTATATGATTGATTTATTTAAAGATACATATCAAATATATATTTCCTGTAAATAAGGTTGCTTGACATCTACATTGTAGAGACTATGAATTTCAAACAAACAAAAATCCTCAAAATTATGGAAAATAATTAAACTGTCAGTAATAAAAAAAGCAAATGACTAAAAAAGATACAAATTAAACAAACTGTGCTTTAATGTTTTTATTCAAGTCTCAAGCAATTTACAGCCTACTACAGAAGTTAATAAAATAAACGGCAGTCTTTTCCATAAGAATTAAACTTTTTTTGTTTCTTATTAAAGCTACAAAAGTCCTTTCCTCAAGAGAAGTGTGATGAATTTGTCTTTGGTGTTTGATAAATATTAAGCACACAGTCGCAGCAGGAAAATAGCTCACGGTCACTTTAAGAGCCGCATGGATCCAATTTACAACTACACAGTACTTTCATTCTTAACTCTTTACAGTCATTTATTACATGACCAAGATATAAATGAATAATCACTAAGCCCCACATTTTGACACATTTTGCGTGTATTTGACTGTTTAGGCGCGCACCTTGAGCTAAACGATGACTTAATGTCTGTGTTCTGTTCTCCATCTTCCTGAGGAGCAGTGCAAGTTCTCTTTCACACTTTTAAAAACATGAATAATTAAACATCTATAAATCAAGCACGTTCCATCAAGTCACATTACATGATTTTATGTGAAATTGGGATTTTAAGGAGGAACGAAAGTGCAGCTCTGGAAAAGGGGGTGGAATGGGGCGCAATAATCATTCTATCAGTACAGTAATGTTTACAAGTTATACACAGATTCGACTTTTCCAGATCAATAAATCACAACCAAATGTTTTTACTACACAATTGACACCTTTTTTCTTTTGTAGTGATGTAGAAAACGAGCTACAAGTGAGTTTACCAAAAAACGAATCATTAAAAAAACATGTAAAAGCAATTATTGTCAAAAGTGTTATAAGTATAACTAGCAGGAGAGCATTTATGTGTGAAGAAAATTTTGTGAAAGTACAGTGTGTTTTAGTGAAGTTAGAGTATTTTTGTCAATAACAGTTAATTTATTTATATATAAAATCATAAAAATAATTCAAAAATAACTTGTAATATACAGTAACTAGCAGGAGAGCAGTGATGTGTGAACTGAATTTGGTGAAAGTACAGTGTGTTACATTGAAGTTATTGAGTATTTTGTTAGTAAAAATGTTTGTGTTTTGCACTTTGCAGTCTATTTAGACTTGTCTCTCAGACGCCAGCGAATTGAGATCAATGTATTTTGTACAGAGCCGAGGAAAGCTTGTTTTTAGGGAAACTCGCTTGTAGCTTTAGTTCTAAAACACTACGAAAGAAAAGAGGCGTCAATTGTGATTTGCTCGTGATTTATTGCTCCAGAAAAGTTGAATCTATGAATATCTTGCTAACTTTACTGAACGTTTTATCTCGATTACTGTTCAAAATCGCTGGAGGCCAAAATCGAAAAATTTACGTTTTTCGATTAATTGCACAACCCTAATGGTAACCTTACATTAACATCCAAAACTGTCAAATCTTATCCTTACGATGTAATATTATCCTTACATTGTAATCATTATGAGCACAAGTTCTTAACCCTTGTGGATTGTTCAAATTCACTACCCTTTCGAGTTGTTCGGGATGAAAACATCCACTCAATTAAACTGCTGTAAAAATGTATCAGATTATTTTTTTTTTTTATTTTTTTTTTTTGCTTAAATCTGTTAATCAACCTCAGTCCTGATCAAAACTACCAATTTTTTTTTACAAAATCCAAGATTTTAACTCTTTAATTGCCAAGTTCATAAATGATGTCACTGATTTGGGGGGAAAAACACACAAAATGACTTATTTTCAGTATAAAAATAATTGTGGCTGGATTTTTTTTTACTTTTTATAACAGTCTAGGGCATGTCAAAGATTAGTAGCAACATTGGCTTTGATGCATTTTTAGTTTTTCTGCAACATTAGATTTAATTTTTTTCTCCCTAATTTTGTTGTTGGTGGCTGTTTTTGCCCCATTGACTTCCATTATAACGACATTTTTTAATTGCAAAGCCATGACACCATGTAATCATGCATTCTTGATTGTTTGTGGTTTTCCCTTTTGGAAAGAGGTAAAATTTGTTAATTTTACAGTTGATCACTAGGTGGGAGTATAACAGCAAATTATAGTGTTTGTGTGTGTGTGAGATTCTTGATTGTTGGTGGTTTTCCCTGTTGGGAAGAGGTAACATTTGTTATTTTTACAGTTGATCAGTAGGTGGGACCATTAACCATTTAGATAGGCCTGTGCAAAAAAAAGCTTAGTTTCTGACTTGTATATGAAGCTATATGGAGTATAACAGCATATTATATTGAGTGTGTATGTGTGTGTGTGTGAGAAAGAGAGAGAGAGTGTGTGTGAGAGAGACCTTTGCGCACTTACCTTAATGTATTTCAGAAAATCACAATGTACACCTCAGCTCTTAGAACTACATGGAGTAAACAAAAGTGTATTTATGCACCTGCTGCCTTTTAATGGTGGTGAAAGTATTTGGTTGTTAAGTGATGACGTAAGAAGCACTGTTTCCAGGTCCAGGCCTTAACTCGCTTCACTTGAGAATATGACCTCAGCAGCCGTTTATGAGCACTGTTTATTCATATTGATAATTTAAGTTGAACGCTTTCAAACTTACGATATACACTACAGTCTCCGTGCTCACAGCATCCCAAACACAAATAATTTTTATATATTTTTTTAATATTTATATTTTCATTGTCTGGCTATATGGTACTTCGGTATGGAGTTAAAGGTTGATATTATAAAACTTTTTCGCTAGTATTCCATCACATTGTGAGTTTATATTAGCACCTTTTGTTGTTTTCTCGTGGTAACTGATAGAAAATTTGGACACGGAAGCGCTGCTACGTGACGTCAGACTTAACAAGCGAATAGACTAAACAAAAGCAAAGTACGTGGATTTAAACACTTGCATGCCATCGTGCTGGATATTTAATGGTGAGAAGAGCAGCAAGCAACACAAGAAAGGGCTTGACTTGTACCAAAGTTTTAGAAATGATTTATGTTAGCGTGACCCCTCCAGCGAGCTGCAGCTTATTTGAAGCTGGTATTGCATTTTGGTTCATAATACATTATGTTCATAAATTTGATGCGAAGTAGATTTTTTTACAGGATTTTAAGGTTTTAAACTGGCTTTACCATCAAGAAAAGAGGAGCATTTCACATATAGGCCATCTGTACTTTTCACCGTCAAAAGGAAGCAGGTGCATAAACACACTTCTTTTTTTATTGTTTACTCCATGTAGTTCTGAGAGCATGAGGTGCATATTTAGATTTTTTCAGATACTGTACATCAAGGTAAGTGCACACAGGTCTCTCTCACACCCTCTCTTTCTCTCTCTCTCTCTCTCTCTCTCTCTATCACACACACACACACACACACACACACACTATAATTTGCTATTATACTCCATATAACTCCATACAAGCCAGAAACTAAGCCTATTTTGCACAGGCCTATCTAAAGGGTTAATGGTCCCACCCAGTGATCAACTGTAAAAAATAACAAATGTTACCTCTTCCCAACAGGGAAAACCACCAACAATCAAGAATCTCTCACACACACAAACACTATAATTTGCTGTTATACTCCATATAACTACATATACAAGCCAGAAACCAAGCCTTTTTTTGCACAGGCCTATTTAAAGGGTTAATGGTCCCACCTAATTCAACTATAAAAATAAATTTTTTTACCTCTTCCCAAAAGTGAAAACCCACAAACAATCAAGAATGCATGATTATATGGGGTCATGGCTTTACAATCAAAAAATGTCGTTATAATGGAAGTCAATGGGGCAAAAACAGCCACCAACAACAAATTAGGGAGAAAAAATTTAAATCTAATGCTGCACAAAAACTAACAATGCATCAAAGCCAATCTTGTTACTAATCTTTGACATGCCCAAGACTGTGATAAAAGGTAAAAAAAAAAATCCAGTCCACAATCACTTTTTATATTGAAAATATGTAATTTTGTGTGTTTTTTCCCCCAAATCAGTGACATCATTTATGAACTTGGTAATTAAAAAGTTAAAATCTTGGAATTTTTTAAAAAATTTGGTAGTTTTGATCAGGACTGAGGTTGATTAATAGATTTATGCAAAAAAATTGAAAAAAATATTTATCTGATACATTTTTACAGCAGTTTAATTTAGTGGATGTTTTCATCCACGAACATCCCGAAAGGGTAGTGAATTTGCCCACAATGTACCGTTGAGTTTTTGAAAAATTTCAAAGCATTTTCCCAAAATATGGGTCAAAATAAGATTTGTCAACAAAAATCATTCCATTAGCTCAAACACAGAGAAAGTTGTGGCCAAAATAAGACTCAACTTTACCCCCTAGTGGACGAAAACGTCCCCAACAACGCACAAGGGTTAATTGCTGCCTAACATGTTTGTTGAATGTGCCTTTGATTTAATCTAAATCTAACTGGTACAGCTGAGTTAATAGAATATGGCTAACCTGAGTACAGCCAGGTTTTTCAGAGTCTCTCCAACACGAGGGTGTAGTCGGCCGAGACTGTCCTCATATACCTTTAGAGCGCGCTCGTACAAAGGCAATGCGTCACTGTGCTGCTTCTGCAACACAAACACACGTCACATGAGCCACATCATCAGAGATCAGACTGGATAGTTTAACAATACAGCAATGAGATGTTTCTCACCAGCTGGCAATAGAGCACTGCAAGGTTAACCAAAGCTGTGGCAACACTTGGGTGTTTAGGCCCGAAGCTCTTCTCTCTGATTTCAAGAGCCAGTTCATATAGAGGAACTGCTTTTTCCAGCTTCCCCTATCATACACACGGACAGACAGGGTATCAGATTCATTAATAATATTAAAAAGACAAACATTGCAGAATTAGTGTGTACATAATGGCCACTTGATTGCTACATGTTCTGCAGAGCTAGTGTGTTGTGACTCTTTCCTGTGGTTTCTCACCCTGCGTTTATAAAGCATGGCCAGGTGTTTGAGGGTATAGGCGAGAGAGGGGTGATCTGGGGCGAGTGCTCGTTTACGGATGTCAAGTGCTCTTTCGTACAGCTCCTCAGCACTCTCATACTCTTTCCTTTCGCTGTGAAGCGCAGCTAGGTTGTTCAGAGACTGGGCGCAGTCGGGGTGATCTGGCCCCAGCACGCGCTGGCGCATCTCCAGGGAACGGGTCAAGAACATTTTTGCAGCACTAGGGTTATAAATATCAACATGTTAAAATGCATATTATATAACTGCAAATGGAAAATGTGTCAGAGTTCCTTATTTTTTTCAAGGTACATTCTAGATGCCCATTGAGTATAATACATGACGAAAGACATTTAAACTATTTTTAAGATAAGGGATGAAATGCTTATATATGATTGGTTTAAACAAAGCAGCAAGACAGGCTGAATGAAAATGCTAATTCACTCTCTGACAGTAGGTGGTGATGATTGAAAAAAAAAAAATAATAATAATACTGGTTACCCCAGATACCCCTGTACACAAAGCAGTGCAGAGCTTGTAAACACCACCTTATTAGTCATTTGCATGAATCACATGACTGGCCTATTTCAATGCCATGGCTAATTCCATATATCACAGTCCTAGCAATGCACAGTGACAGGTCTATTACAGTCCTAGCAATGCACAGTGACAGGTTTGATATATACTGTGTATATATATATATATAAATATGAGACACCATCTGAAACTTTGAAGAAGCCCTGACTTGCAGAGAGGTCTGCAAGAGGAATTGCAAACCCAAAGGAAATGAGAGCAAAGATCATTGATTGTGAGTAATCTGCATCCTGATGTAATCAAACAGGAGCTGTGTGCTTCCTTTTGGATCCATCTGTTCACTGAAAATGTGCAGAGACAGAAGAACCAACCTGTCTCTCGGGTATGGTTATGTTACCTTTGAACATCACCATCATGAAGAATGCATTAAAGAGGCTCTTCATTTTCTGGAGCTAATTAGAAAACCACAATATGTGGGGCCAAGACATGACGGTTAAGGTGCTACTAAGTTGCAAAAGAAAGCAACTCCAATGACAGGCATGTAGAAGAAATAGACCCAGCTGAACCCAGTCATAGGGAAGAAGGGAATACTGTGCAAATACTGTGACAATTTTGTTTTTTCACAACAGCTTTGAACAGCCTGGAAATATATCCAAAATATTAAGTAAAAATTAATACAACAATACTCAAAATCTGCATTGCACAATTCCAAAATTTTCAGGATGTATTGCATGTATGAAATGATGATTTACTCACTCCAGGTTGTTCTGCAGGTAATAAAGCACTCCAAGCTCATTTAGAGTCTTGGCACTATCTGCGGAGTCTTTGCCAAGAGTAAGTTCCTCTAACTGCAGAGCCCGCCGCTTCAAGAGAGCAAAACCATACTAAAAAGAACACAAGCACATTCAGTGTAAGATATACTGTTTTTCCCCTCACTACTCTGAACTCACAGTTCACTGAGTGAGACCAAATGAGACACAAATACGGCAAAAATCATAGTTTGGTCTTTCCTTACCATGTGGCCTTTCTGTCGTGCTGTCTTCTGTCTAATCTTGACTGATCTCTTTCTCAACTTCTCGGCCTGCTCATATCTGGATAAAAAAATAAATAATAAAATATATAAAAATAAAAAAAGAATTAGCCCAGACCTAACTCTAAATTAATAACATAATGAAACATGTAAACAAAAGGTCTAAAGGTATCTTCCAAATCTTAGAAAGCTGCCTAGGATTTGTTTCCTAAGATGAAGGATGTCCGGTTGTAAAATTATGCTACCATTTTGACTAAAACCAAAGGTAGCATCATGTGTGAAATCTAAGGCAATCCTAGAAGGCACTGCAATTACAAAAAATGGGTGTCAGTATGTTTATATATTTATATATAATATACAAATTCTGCTTCATCACAGAAATACATTACATTATAAATATATTTAAATAGAAAACAACCATCTTAAACTCTTAAAATTTCTCACCTCAAACTAAACAATAGAAAACAACCAATAAAATACAGTTGTACATATCTAAAAATGAAACATTTAATCTAATATTTGTGCTTATTATGCTTATTTGACAGTCAAAATTTGCATAGTGGAGTATGAATTTTAAGCAAAATGTGCTGTACTTTTTTTGTTTCTGGTAGAGGAGCGAGAGTGAGTCTAGTTCTCTAGCGACAGTGCTGTGTTCAGGGCCGTAAGCGTTTTCACAAATCTCCATTGCTTGTTTGTACAACTGCTCTGCGTTTCCAAATTTCCTCCAATGAACGTAAACCCCCGCCAGCTGGTGCAGGGACTGAGCCACACTTGGGTGGTCCGGATCAAGAGCCGTCTCACGGATCTCTAAGGAGCGCTGCAAGGGGGCCACCGCCTTAAATACAACACATTCACATCATTTCCACAAAGTTTAAAATGGAATACATGTGATCATCTGTTTATCCGTCTGTATCACCTGGCTGAGCAGTCCCAGGTCTTTGAGGAAGCGGCCTAGTGTCTCGTACAGGTTTGCCAGTTGGCTCATGCTCTGCTCACTCTCACAGGTCTTCTCAAACTCTTTCAATGAGTCGAAATACTCTGTCGCCATCGAGCACTTATCCTTACCAACAAACTGCCAGTATGTCAGCAGCTCAGAGAAATGACCCCTAAGAACACACATCAGCAGCAAGATGCTATTTCAGACACATATTCACACATAAATCAGATTAGTGGTTGACTGATATATAGCTAAGGCCGATATATCGGGCGATATTTGTCATTTTTAAAATATCGGCATCGGCCGATAAATTTTTCTGCTTCCCCGATGTATTTTGACGGCACGTCGAACTTTTATTTTGACAGCACTGAGAGCTCACACTCTCGCTCTTGTTTATCATCGTGGTTAACAGTTCTGTCTAACATGGATAGAAGTCTGTCTAATAAACAGATAGAACGGTTAAAAAAAGAAATTAATGTATACAGAAAGTATAACGATTGCTTTATATTAGGCCTATTAGTAATGGAAAGGCAAACATTATAATACTTTCTTGTTTGCTGTCAGCATTAATCAAAGATGCATTTATATAATTTAAACAAATCTTTGAATGAATAATGAACATTTAATTTCACAAACATTGCAAACTCAGTCGAATCCAGCTGTGAGATCTTGTGAAGTGTGTATTTTTATCCTGCATGATCGTGTGATCTCTGTGTGACGGTCGTTCCGTGTGAACTGAATGCTTTAAACTATAAACTCGTGATTTCAAATTATACTTTATGCATTTGACCACTGTCATATTCGTGTCATTTTCACTGAGTGCTGTATGTAAAACAAGTGTTACCCTGGCTTTATTTGAAAAATATGATTCCAAGTGCACACAAACATCCCAGAATACCGAGTCCCCTGTTGGTTACAGTGTTTACTTTCTTTTTAATTATATTTGTATTAAATATTTATTTATTTGTAAAAAAAATACTGTCATTAAAGTATAAGCATGTTTCTTTTACACATTTATTTTTTAATCCATTGTTAAATGATTTCAAATTTCTTAATCATATCGGCTTTATATCGGCCCCCCATCTTTCTAAGATATCGGTCGACCACTAAATCAGATACAGCAGGAATGTAAGAATGTACCTCTTGTACAGGTTCTGGGACACAAACAAGTTAAGCAAACTCATCTGGAGTTTACTTTGATCTTCCTGCTGCTGCAGTAACCACGGCAATTCATCAGCCACCCTCCACGTCACTCTGTCTTGCCTAAACCAACAAAAATGATTTAACAAAACAATCCGACATGGCAGCTATTTGTTGATAAATTCTTTGATCTTAGAGAATATCAGAATATAAAATAAAATAAAAAATTCTCTTCCTAGGTCAGAAAAACAGAAAAACACAGGCAATATGCTCAATAAGTAATTCTTACTTCAGCTGTTCACTGAAGAACCGAATGATTTTCTCGCAGTAGGATCCACGACATTTGCCCCCATCCAGAAACTCTTGGTTGACCGCTTCACATGCCTGGAATTGATACATGGTTACACAAACCAGTTTCACTTGAATTTACCTCTGTTAATTCTCTGTCAGGGAGATGTGAAAGTGAAATCTTCACCCAACAAAAGCTCACAGTACCCTATTTAATTTCATCAAAAAACGTTAAGGGACAATTTGCCAAATAACTTCAAAGGTACAGCTAGGTATCGAACATACACACCTGTGGGTGCTGAAAGCGAACGAGGCCACAGGCGTAGGTAATGATGAGGAGTCTCTCCAGATTGTGGAGCAGTGTGGTGAGGGCGGGAAAACTCAGGTCTGGGAACAGCTCCAAAGCCTCTGATTCACTAATGCCATTGTGACTGGCACAGACCAAGCACAACAACTGCACAAGGAGAAATACAAATAAATAAGTCAAACTGTGTACTTCAGTGGCTTTTTGTAGTGATACTCTTTTTCGAACAGGTAACTTTGGGCAGGTGACCTCTTTCATGATGTGTTTTTCCTGATCCGTGCTGAGTGAGTCTAGCGCTGCCTTCAGGCCCAGTCTGTATAGCGATACTGTATCTTGACACAACGCACACTGCTGCAGAGTCATCTCCAATGTCCAGGAGGATCTACAGCTGACAGATTAAACATAATCATCTTATTTTCCCATAAAAACAGACAAAGTGCATGCTAAAGAGAGATAATAATTGGACTGGAATTTGGCTGTCTTAAGATTACCGTAGGCCAAAACCACCCCCGCCTTGTTACTTATCACTTTTTTTGTTATATTATATTATATATTTACATTGTTTTACAAATAATATACTTAAAAATATATATATTTTAAATTAAATGTTTCAATTTAATTAAACCAAGCCAGTCTTGTAGCTAACCAGAAATTTGTCCATTTAAAAAAAGAACTGATAGCTTCGTCACTTTGGAAAATGCACATTATATAATATATACAAGTGGTGGCCAAAATTGTTAGAACACCTGACAGATCTGAAAATATTGATCTTTTTTGCCTCCAAAACATGATTTCACTTCATAATGTTAATGAAACATGCAGATGGTTGCTGTGAGCACAACAAACAACAGATGAAGTGAGTCATACTGTTTTTATCCTCTTTTAACTTTAATATTTGGTACGCACATGTATCTGGCATAGTGTCAGTGTATTTCCTGAGAACTTATATATATATATATATATATACACACATCACTCTCATATATCACACACTCTCATGCTCTCACACTTTCACATCACACATGTACACAGAACTATAAAAACAAACAAGGAATATTAATAGACACAGAACCACTAACAATACAAATTCTACTCACTCACACATCTACTTACTGTGTAATAAGTCTTGCCAGCAGTGAGATATAGAGCGCATTGCATGTTGCAGCTGAACGGCAATGTCTCTCCAACTTCTTCTCCTGTTTGCAAGCAATACAGATGATACTCATATTAAAAAAACATAAACGAATATGAACACAGACTGACAAGGACGTTTACCTGATCTTTGGGGAGTTTGATTTCGCTGTTCACACACTCGGTGCTGATGACACTCTTCACCTCCCTGGGATTGAGCGGGTCCAGGTGCAGCGTGGGCCACAATCTAAACAGCATAATATGTTTTATGCTTGGTTTATAATATTACATTAAACGCATAATGAGCTATAATGTGTGTTTGTGCATCACAAACCTCCATGCCTGTGGGCAGGTCTCCACATTAACGGACACCAGGACTCTCACATTAGCAGGAAGAGGATCAATCAGCCATTTCATGTGCCGCTCAGCATTCTGGGGAATACAAAAATGACAAACTGATCATGCTGAAGAAAAACATTATAATGTGCATATAATGTCATTTATTTTTTAGGTTTGATTACATGTTATTTAAACTAAATTGAACTGTGTATGTGTACACACACAGACAAATAAATATCTAATAAAGATATATAAATACCCTTTCCATATAGAAAAAGGCTGAAGATTTCTGCTGATTTTTTTTTTTTTTTTAGCATTATGCAAACAGTTGATAAAATGTAAAATCAGTTACTAACTCCTACAACTAAATGTGGGTGTTTAGTTGTGTTTCTTCACCAACATTGTAAAACATGAGCACAGACACACATACCACAGCTCAATGAGGAAGATTATTTGAGGATGTGTTACCTGTATTTGGTCAATGGAGTCAATGATGATTATGATGTTGCCGTGGTGACACGCGGACAGCCGCTCTAGCCAGCGTGGGAACTCTTCGAGGATCTTAGAAGGGTCCATCGAGAGGCCAGAAATAGACCAGAAATGCTGGAGCAGCTACAAGGACGATTGGGAAAGAGAACTTGTTCAAAGGAAAGTTTTAGGTTTAGTTGACTATGCTTGTGTCTATAAAACCCTTTTATGTAACCTTATTACACACACATCAGTAACAAAATCCCGGTAAACTCTGTAGGGTAGTCAACGTCTGCCTACATCAATGGAGTAGTCAGTATTACTGGTTAGCCTACTGCTTTTTTATATTTAGTAAAAAAAAATTGATGAGATACTAGTAGGCTAATACGCTGCCACCATGGATATTCTAAAGCATAGCAACTAAAGCTAATTTTTAACACATGTTATTGAACATTTATTGTAAGGCATATGGCCTACTAGTCTTTTTTTTTGCATTTATGCAATAGGTACTGGAGCCCAACCCGAGAAAGTAGACCAGAATATTCCACTGCGTTCCTAGACACGCAATTTGCGTAAATGTAATTTACGCTAATTGTGAATAAGCGTGCACAAGCGCATTATTTACGAAATGATTGCAATTCATTAACATTTATAAATGTTTAACTACCAAATCGGACGCTTACGAAGCATTTGTGAATCTGGAGAGGAGGTCTCGGGAAGGCCTGTTTCATGCGCAAATGACTCATAATTTACTCAAGTACTCATTTACGCAAGTTTCATGAATGAGGCCCTGTGTGTGTAAAGGAGCTTATGACATGTGGGTGCAACAGTTCATCTAGAGTTCTGCGGATGTTATAGCAGTCAGGCCAGGTCACATCTGTAGAATAAGAGTGTCAACATTTCTGATAAAAGGTTACCAAGTGCTGCTTTATAGTTAAAAGGTCACTGTAAAAATGAATGGATGTATGTGTAGAAAATGCTACATTTCAATTGAACTCTAATAATGAATAAAAATATTTCTTACAAAATCTGTATTTAACATCAATTTTTTGTATAATTTTGCATTGGCCTCCATGCAATAATATAATAACCAATTATTTAATATTGTAGACAAAATGTTGTCTTTAAAAATACAATACTGTTAAAAAGTTTAGTGTCAGTAAGATTTGATTTCTTAGTTTTCAAAATAAATTAAAACTTTGATTATTTATAATCTTAATAGAGCTTAACAGAGTGAAATGAGTGTGTGTATTGGTGTCTGACCTTCACTGTGAGTCGCTTAATGATGAGCACTGGATCAGTGCTGGTAGAGAGAGGATGTCCCGTGAAGTGATACAGGATGAGGGTGTTGGGAGAGTGTTTCTGCTGTAACTCTATCCTGCAGAGAAATGACATATTGTTTAGAGTGTGAAAATGGATGTATATTATAATTGTGCAAAAATACCTAATAGAGTTCAGAGTTAAGATGAAACAACCATTTAGCCAGCAGAAGTGATTTGCCAGATCCAGGTGCACCAGATACCAGCAGTGGTGGGGTGGGTGGAGGGGCGGCTACCATTTCATTGAGTCGGTCGACATACTGAGAAAAGAACCAATACAGCATCGAGCTCAGTGAATTTACACATTTCCTGTCATTCATATAGAGTTTATTCAATATTTGTTTATGCATGTTTAGTAAACTAAATTAAAATTAAAGTTAAATTTATGCATTTAGCAAACACTTTTATCCAAAGCGACTTACAGTGCATTCAGGCTATCAATTTTTACCTATCATGTGTTCCCGGGGAATCGAACCCCCAACCTTGCGCTTGATAAGGTAATGCTCTACCAATTGAGCTAAAGGAACACTACTTACTACTAGTACTTTCAGCTATTGTCAGATACACAGAATTACAAGGATTTCCCCCCAGATTTCTTGTGGACCTACTCATGAATTAAAATGCTTTGTCCATAATGAACAATACAGAAAATTATAACAGAACCATCATGCCTTCTGGAAGCTGAATCTGGATGCTGCGCTGCAAGCCTGCTGGAACGCCTCAATCTGCTCCTGCTCATCATGAAGATCCCACAGCACATCCCCAGAGTCTTCCTCTTCTCTCTCCTCCACCGCTCCACTCTCTTCTAACTCCAAACCCAACAACTCCTGAAGAAAGAGTTGCCCCGTGTATCATCAGCCTTTGTGTTTAACATCATGCATCTCCTCAAGAAAAGAGGTTCCTCTTTCAGAACCTTAAATAGTGCACCACACTCTAAGCAATGCTTATAGTTTTACACAAACACTGGGTTATTTTCAAAGTGCTAGGCATGAGTCAAAGCTGGGTCAGTTTTGCCAACAGTAGAAACAATATGCAATCTCTGAGTTACCCACTTCTGTTTTTTCTGTTCCACACTGAAATGTCAACAGTCATTTTCACTTGACAGTCCACTGAGTCTGCTTCTACTGTATTTTTGCACATACCTTAACACCCATTTAATTTCACTGTAAATCTATTGCATATATTATTTTTGTTGTAAAAAAGTATTTTTAAGGTAAAATTAACCAAGCATATTGGCTGGCAATGATAAGCAACCCTACTTGCATTGTTAGTCTAACATAACGTGTGCAGCCAAGTATTTACTGAGCTCTTGACAGCTGGGTTATTTTTACCAAATCTTATCTCAAGCGCATGATCAGTGCGAGAAGTACCAGGAAATATTAACCACAATACCTGCTTGTGTTTTCCTGTGTGTGTGTACCTGTTTGATAACTCTTTCAAGTTGTGTGAATATAAGAGCAGCTCCTTCCTCTACAGACCCTGCATGATCCACTACCTGCAGAACACAAGCAGCAAAGAATAATTCACCAAAAATTAAGTGTGAAAGTGAAACTAAGTTTCTTGGTCATTTTTGACCAGTTAAATTTTCTTTATGTTTATTTTATTTTTTTGCATTCTATGGCACCTTTAATTCGATGAGTCTAGTGGTCATAAAAATTACGCATTGGCTGTTTGCATTCAAAACTGATAGATCATATGGAAAGAATGTAGTGAAGTGCCATAGGTTTGCCTTTGCATGTAAAAACAGGGATATTTTCAAACAAATAAGAGCTAAATAAAACAAATTAACTAAAATCTCAGAACAAGTGCATTACGTTATTGTTACTACCTCAGGGAAATTAGTTTTATATAATTTCCTTAAAAACACTTAGTTACTTTTCACAGTCAAAAATGACCACATACAGTCAAGGTGTAATCCTTTTCTTAAAAGCGTGGGTTATATATTACTAGCACATAGATGTGCAACAGTATACATTAAACTTAAAAGAAGATTTCCTAAAATAATGTGTATTACCTATGGAATGTTTAGAAAAACCCTAATGATCTTCCAAAAAAATTTCAGAGGAATCTTCAGGAATTTCAACTGAATTTGAAATCATTTGAAATTACCTTAAGTTTGGCACTCTTGTCAGCTTTGTTAACTCTCTCCAGCAAGTCTCTAGTGGATGGGCTGAGGGTGGAGACCTCTTCCTTTTCTCCTTTTCTCTCACCAGTTCGCAAATACAGCAAGAGAGGCCGAGAGTCTGGGGTTTCCACAAATGCTTCCTCCACATCCTCTACAACACAACTGAACCAGCAAAACAGATTCATTCAATAGAATCTTGTGATTCATATAACAACAATAACATAATAAAAAAGAAAGATCACCTGGACACTGAGGACTTGAGTAGCAGCACGCACACAGAGCTCCTCTCGATCTCCCGCCTGCGTTCAGCAGCATACAGAGCAGCTTTCTCCTCAGGAAATGACACGTTCAGGTAGAAATGACCCAAACCCTCACAAAACCTCTGCAGCTTCAAAGAATGAGTCTGAAAGAGAGAGGCATATGGATGAAGAGTGCTAAAATGTGCTATTGCGTGTATCTAAGACGTGTTGCTGTATCTAAGCATGTGTACTTGTATAAAGGCCTGCAGCTCCGCTCTGGTCTCCTGTGTGTATATGAGGTAGCAGCGGACTGTGTTACTCCACAGAGCCTGAGAGACGTGAGGAGAAACTTGCAGCAGACTGGCTACAGCCACATCCCAATCATCTGAAACAATATGCGCAAACATCAGCATACATACATGTACACCTACAACAACACACACACAGGTGCAAATTCACCTCTGCTGACGTTGGCAAATGGCCCCTCCACGTCAATGAGACTGTGAGCGAATTCTGGACCTCTGTGTGTCTGCTGTAACTGCATCATACTGCCCATGGACGGCTCGCTGCCCAATATGCCACCACTCCAGTACTCGCACTGAGTTCCTGCAGCTGCACACAGAGTGGTCATCAGGGATGCACTGGTACAGAAATTTGGATTTCACAATAATGCTCCAATCTAGAGTTTTGTAAATACTTCAGCTGTAATGTTTTTTTTAACCGTTTAATACTTTAAACGATTTTAGACAATAATCATATTTAAATAACGAAAATCAATACATAAACAAAAAGATCAATAGTGCTGGACTGTGATTAATCTTGTCGTAAATAAACGTTTCTGTGTAAATAATGTATGTGTACCGTCTAATATTAATTTTATATATATATATATATATATATATATATATATATATATATATATATATATATATTAGTGCTGTCAACGTTAACGCGTTAACGCATGCGATTAATTTTTGTCTGGTTTAACGTGTCAAAATATTTAACGCAATTAACGCAGCATCCGTATTTTCTGCCATCCGTTGGCTAGCTTTACATTATATGATCACGCTCTTATTCATTTAAATGCTTTTAAACATTTCAAGCGTGGCAAGACAAAAGAGAATGCGCTGTCTGTGAATGCCCTTATGTGACACATACACACGTAGGCTACACACACACACACACAATGCATAGACAGGGCGCCAGAATCCAGTTCTTTTAAGCGCTTAAACTAACAATAAACATCCCAAAGTGCCAGTTTTGTCGATTATCCTCATAAGAGCAATCTTAAATGATTTATATAAAGTCTAAAATGAACAAAAAGAGTTGTGAGAGAATGAGGCGAGATCCATAGACAGTATATAAACGGTGAGATCCGCGTGTCTGTCTGCTTAAAGGGACAGCAGCCAATAAAGCTTCCTGTCAGTAAAGTTAAAGAACAAAGGGAACAGAGAAAATGACTCGCTGCTCTTGACTAAATAACTTTTGTAGCTTTAATAAGGATTAACTATTTAATTTATAGTTTATGCAGTGCAGACTGCATATAACTTTGATAACTTTATTAAATTTCTGTATATTTCCTAACTGTTAAGACAGGAAGGGCAGGAGTAAACATGACATTTATTATGTTAGCATTGTTTTAAGTTTACTTAAATTAAAAACTGTTATATTTTTGAAGCCTAATAATAAATGTAAAAAATAAAAAAAAATCAGTAGCTGTATTAATATCAGTAGTAATACAGGCCTTCATTCATAAAAAGATGCCATTTAAACAAGTATTTAAAATATACTGTCTTTATGTTGTTTCTACATTAATTTGATTAAATGTGAAATTATTACATTAAAAAATAAATTAAAAACGTACAAAAACATTTCTTTTTTTATTGCGATTAATCGCAGAAAAAATGTGTGATTAATCTAGTTAAAGTTTTTAATCGATTGACAGCACTAATATATATATATATATATATATATATATATATATATATATATTAGGGGTGTAACGGTATGCAAAAATCATGGTTCGGTACGTACCTAGGTTTTAAAGTCACGGTTCGGTTCATTTTCGGTACAGTAAGGGAAAGAAATGCAAACATTAAACTGCAGGTTGTTTATTATTATAATCTTTTTTTAACAATTTGTTTACACTTTTTTTTTTTAAATACTTTTTAATAAAATATATAGAAAATAAAAAAATAAGAAATGAAATACTGCTGCAAAGTTCTCCACTGAATAAAATACTCTCAGTCTCAAACCAATATCATATAATAAAATATAATGAAAAATATAAATAAATAACTATGATTACAGTGCAGCATTACCAATCCCAGCGTGTATGCCTGCTCATATTTAAAAAATATATATAACTTTTCCAAAGTGTAAAGTGCAGCATCAACAGTTTCAGTTTTGAGACCTGCTCAGATTTTGTTATTGCGTTGGACCGATCGGAATTAAGAGCAAAGGTCTGTTTAAATGCCGACGGGAACTGCGTTTGAATTACAATCGTTTTTTTCCTAGTTGTAGTGATGTTCACACTCGCGTGATGCCTTTGAAAACCTTAGGCCGGTGACACACTGTCATATTGCACCTGTCAAACATAGTCTATTTTGCCGTCAATACTGTTGACGGTGTCCTTTATCAGTAGGCTTTATATTTATGCTCAACATGAAGTATAGATATTGTTGTCGTGAAGACAAGATCCTGGTCTGTCGGTGCCTCGGCGGCCTCCCTCTATGTCACCTACAGTAGCAGCAGCGCGCCAGCGCCACGTCAGGCACGATTCTGGTGTGTAAAGACACAGAAAACGCAAAGCTGCCGTCACGCAACTGACACACAGCAGAAACGCCACGCTCACGCCACGCAGCCAGTGTGTCACCGGCCTTAGAATCAGCTGCAGGGCGGGATTTGCGCTGAATGCGGAGACTTCCGCCACTAAATATGTTCGTTTGGAAACACGAAAATGTTCCCATGTTCTGCACACAAAATATTGCATTCGGTCATTCGGTACACACGTGCACCGTACCAAAAGCCCTGTACCGAAACGGTCCGCTACAAATACACGTACCGTTACACCCCTAACACATATATATATACACATATATATATATATATATATTACATTACATGCATGTGTGTGTATTTATATATTAACATAATAAATATACATAGTACACACACATATTGTGTACACATGTGATTAATGAATAAATGAATTAATTAAATAAATAAACAGAAAGACATAAACTAAAAAATAAAAACACAAGACAGACAGTCCGACCGACCAATAGATACATAGATAGATAGATAGATAGACAACATAAATTCTGGCCTGGTCAACACAATTTATCGCCATGGCACAATCACTTTTAAAGAGAAATGCACCAAACCAAACCTGACTAAAAAAAAAATAATTACAAAAGGAGAGAGAACCAAAAATCGATTTCTTTCTGCCACATTCTTACTGGTGACAGTGGTGTGGTTGTCGTCTGAATCCGAGTCTGCTGGATCATAAATCTGAATGCCTTGAGCCTGCAGCTGTTGAAGTTTTGACTCCAGATCTCGTTTTGCCCGCAGCAAATCCTGAATTTCCTTTTCTTTAGTCTCCCGGAATATCTGCCGTGTGATTTAGGACAGAAATAAAGATGAAGGAAACACACCGGTGAGGTAAACCACTGAAAACTAGAACAGCTACAGGCTAAAGAGGCATAATCTAAAAACTAAAGGAGTCAGACAGAGGCTTGTGAAGATTGTGCAAGGTAAGAAGTAATGTGAGTCAGTGAATGTGAGAGAGAGAAGGGAATCAGATTCACACCTTAAACTGCCGTTTGACCTTGTCTCGGTCATGTTCAAAGGTGGCAGCTCTCTCCATTGCTTGATACTTTGCCTCCAGGGCACTTTCCTTCTCTCGAAGAAACTTCTGGTAAGTCTTCTGAAGAGCCTGACAACCAGAAAAACACAGAATCAGCAAAACGTAAGTAGTTCGATAGAAATGTTGAAAAAAGTAACACGAATTACAACATTTTATTTGTATTTGGTACATGGGTCTATGACATTCACTGATCTATTGATTCAAAATCTATTAAAAAATTAATTAAAATGCAGTTCATAAACTACATACAATGATCCGTCTTCTATAATACATGTTTTTGATAACTAAATAAAAAATCAATTTAATATTTAAGGGGGCCAAAAGTCAAATTACATATTACTGAACTGTCGTGATGTTAAAATGAAGGTACACATAATTAAAAGAATGACATTATAAAAAAAAAAAAACTTCTTCAGTGTTAACTAAATTAAAGTCATGTGGTGCAGCCAAAATTATAAAAAATGTAAAACATCAAAGAAAATCATAGAAAGGAGCCTCATGAATGGGCATTAAAGTCAATAAGCCTCTTAGAATTTCAGATCATTTCAACTTTTTAATGACGAAGATAAGGTTATATCAGGCTGAAAAATACCATGTGATCATTTTGTTTATTTTTTATAAATTAATTATATTTGTGAAATAAATATTTTTATATATGTAAATTTTACCTTGAAAATTATATTGGAAAATGGATTAAGATACACTCACATGCATTCATAGTGTAATAAATGACATTTTCAGCCATCACACGTAATCTTTCTTGAAAAGGACATAAAAGCATGCAAAACCACATAGAACCAAGATTTATATAAACAGTTTTTTTAATCATTTGTCATTGTTTTCCTTATTTTCTAATTCTGCCCAACTCTCTTATTTGTAACTGACCCACAAGAAATCTTTTATTCTCTCAAACCTGCAGCTCAGCACGCAGTCTCTTGTTCTCCTCATCCAGCTTGGCTTCTTTCTTCTGCATGGAGGCGATCTCATTGTTCTTGCTGACCCTAAAGATCTCGTAGTCTTTCCTGAGGCGCTCATACTCCGCCGCATACTCCAGTTCCACCGATCCGGTAGATTTGAAGCTGGCGCCGATGACACGAGGCCCACGGCGGAAGGAGCTCCGCAGCAGACGGGCCTTTGGCTTCACCTCCACCGGTATCTCACACGCCTCCCCTCCCTCACCCCCATACGCATCCTCAATCACCTCCCCGGGGCTCACCAGAGAGGAAGCCGTACCCATAACAACTGATGAGAGGTGCCACAAAGACACCTGTCAGCTAGAAACAGGAAACACAAGAGGTGTGCATCAGTTCTGATACATTCAAGCATGGATTCCTTGTATAATTTGAAACTGTATATCTAAAGAGTAGAACAGTAGTCCTCTACACAGGACTAAAAAGTTTTGTTTTGCTGTATTTGATAACTAGATATGTATGGCCCCGAGGTTCGTGCACTAGTATGCATTCGTCTTTAAAACGTGCATGTCATCATTGCAAAAATCCATAAAAATTGATGTTATCCAAAACCACTGTGTGTACAGTGGCACAGATAAGCCACACTTAAAAATGCCAATATAAGACAAAATATCAAACCAAGATGTTGATTTGTTTTTAGTTATATTTTAAGTAAAATAAAATAAAAAAAGAAAAGAAAATAATAGTTAGATTGCTCATATTTAAAACAATACGAATTTGTACAGTTTCTGGTTGTGATATTTGGTAATAGATGTCCATCATTTATTTTGATGAATTACAGCCATGGTGTATATATATTTAGATGCCTTTAATATTTCAAAAGAAAAGATTGTTAAGAACCCAAATCTAAAAGGATATTATGATATATTTATTCCTTCTTGAGTCACAAGGATCCAAACTGTCAAAATAGACATTTAATGTAAGACAGATTGTTTACGTCAAATGATTTTACAAACATACAACCAAAGTTACCAAAGTAATATGCATTGCTAGGGACTTAATTTTAGGGCTTCACGATTATGACAAAAATCATAACTGTTGATTATTTATTCCCTTGAAAATGTAAATACAATTATCGCAATTTACACTGAATGTTTATACCATTGTTTGATGCAACTGCATGCCGTATTTTTATATGAAAATAAACAAGCTGAAAACACTCTAACTGAAAAACCTTTAGTGCTTTTCTATAGTATTAAGCCTCAAATGTCAACTATACATTGGTTTCTTCTTTAAATTCTAAAAAAGTACAAATATGAATGGTATTACAATGTTATACTAAAACAAAAATTTAAATAATGGGAAAAACCCTTAAGATAACACGTAGAAAGAAAAAAACACATCTTAAGCATGCAGAATTACATAAGTGGACTTTGAACTATTAATCGCTGCTTTGAACGATTACGTAAATGTGGCATCCATAATTGTAATCGCGATTAGAAATTCATTTAATTGTGCAGCCCTACTTCATTTGGACAAATTTAAATGCGATTTTGTCAATATTTAGATTTTTTTGCACCCTCTGATTGCAGATTTTCAAAGAGTTGCATCTCAGCCAAATATTCAATTCATTTATTTACTTATTAAACACAAATAAACACAACAAGAGTTTACCACTGTGCCATACAAAAGAGGAAGTTAAAATAAAAAGGAATAAAAATAAAAATAATACTTGTCATTGTGTTTTAAAAGTCCATTGATTTGGGTGTCATCCTATCCTAACAAACCATACATCAAACCACAAAGGAAAGCTTTCAGGTGATGGCCAAACCTTTGACTGGTTTTGTGGTCCAGGGTTAAAAATTAAGATTGCGGTGTTGCTAAAGTTAGTGATTTGGTACAAAATAAAGGTTTGTAAAGGTTTACAGTACAATGGATTACTAGGAGAAAGTGTCCATATAAACATAAATACTAATGTATGCCATTTAATATTACAGCTTTCATCGATGCATGTTTGTCTTGTTTCAGAAAAAAATCTGAACTAAATCAAAGCGAAGCAGTTTCTCAACTGTGGTTGATTTGGCACGGAGTGACCGTGTTTCTGTGTCTTTGTTTACTCCGTTATGGGGATTTTGTCACCTTTATTTTTAAAAATGCATTTATATTCTGAATGCGTGTTTATGTACAACATAAAACATTATATTATACTTGCACTAACAGTGTTAGTTCCACAATAGAAATAATAAATCATAAGAAAACAGTTATGAGACGTTGAGACGAAGTATGATCTGAAGATCCTAATAAGTCTGTATTTGGTTTAATTTGACGTGTTGTTGGGTTAGCATGTTCTTCACTACTTTTATAGTGCTATCAAATCAAACACATGGAGGACGTGGATATCTGCATATTTAATGCTTAAACCTCACCTTAAACTGTGGTCTTGAACCCCGCGTTCATCCTGAGTGAAGAAAAACACTCCACCCAACCGAAAGGACTGAGGAGATCCAGGACGATGAGCTTAGACAGAACTGATGCCAATCTAAGACCCCAAATATACATCGATAAGTAACGTGTTCATAAACACGGTTAGCATATTAGTCAAAAAGAAATCAAATCATACTGACGCACACGTTTTCTCACCAACCTCTTCCTGACAACCGCGTTACTAGGCACGCCTTCTTCTACGGGTCCACAGTGGGACCAAAAAGTGAATATTTTCATTTCGTAAAGTAAGCCTCGGGTTTCATTTTTTTCTTTTACTGTCTATGGTTTCATCATCGTAAATTAGTTTGTAGCCCACGGTCAGTGCTGCACCCCACATACAACTCATAATGAGTTGTTTGTGTTGTATAGCACAATTACTAATTACACTAAACACTTTAAAAGAGACAGATATGTAGATGTTTGTGAAAGATGTATTCTCTGTTTCGGAGGAATGAGCATTGTTAAAATATATCACATTGCACCATTGCTTTAGGTTTTGGGTACATCATATATTGTTTATAATTAATTCAGCAATACATGGGCCTATTGTTATAGTTTTCATTAAGAACCATTGCTGTATAAATGACGCTTTGTCTAGTGCCCTTATGAATGTTGTTGGCATGATTTTGTGAAAATTTTACTAACGTTACAATGTGAAATAGAAATACAATATTAATTTCTTTTTTTTTTCTTTTTTTGAAATAGCATAGACTTGTTCGACAGATCTCAGCACTAGTATTATATGCTGCTGTTTTGATAACGTTGATAACGTATCATGTGTGTGTGTGTGTGTGTGTGTGTGTGTGTGTGTGTGTGTGTGTGTGTGTGTTTGTTTGTTAGTTTTTTTTTTTTTGCATTTGTTTTTTTTAATTTTTTTTGGCATTTGTCTTTTCCTATGGTCTTTTCGAATGTGTTATCCCGTCAGCAACAAAAGTCTGTGGGCTCCTTTGATATTACTATCAGTTTACGTTTTGGCAGTGTTGCCTGATATTGCTATCTAAAAACGGAAAAAAAAAACGAAATGAGTTAAAATATTTTGTATTTTATATTTTATAAGATAATATAAAGATATCGCTAACCCTAAACCGCAACTTCCCGCTCTATTAACTTTCTAAAGTGTCAAATTGGGTAGAAAAGATACGTCCAGGGGTGATTAAAATAACTGGATCTGGAAACAAGATCCCGCGCCCTCACTCTCTCAATCCTCGGCTCGTTCACTCAACCAGCGTGCTTGCATTACACTGCTTATTCATACCACAGGCGCTAAACTTAATTATACATACAGACACTCATATGAGGAGCTTTAAATGTCAGATTAATCATTTAGAGAACAAATGTTATTTTGAAACATTAAATATTTACAGAGGTTCGAACCTCGTGACCTTATAGCTGGCTAAGGGCATGGTCTGTGATTAACATTAACCTTACTTGATGTTTTAAAATACCATTGTGACCAAAAATTGATAAGGAGTTTTCCTAAGCAAGTCAGTTTGTTGGCCATGGGATGTCTGTGTAATTTAGCCTACTATATAAATAGCAGTTTATACCTTAATAAGTTCTGTGGTTAACATTAGGCTAACCTTAATTGAATAAATAACTATATTTAAAAGTTCTGGTGTGTATAGGACCTTAAAAGATTTGAGATTTTGAAAGAATATTTTATTAGTCATATTCTGAACAACTGTCAGTATTTACAAAAAAAAAATATATAGATATAGATATAGATATATATAAAAGGCCTATGATAAATTATTTGGTAAATGTCGACAGAATAAAAAAAAAGTAAAATAAACACAGACACTAGTCAATAGAAGAAATCAAATTGCACATCATGGTTCCTGCTGAATGAATCCGTATGAATTCAGCTATACCCCACATCTGCTTTCACACTAAACCTTATAATACACTTAGTTTCAGTATGTCTGGCAGTTAACAGCTGAGATGTCGTCGTTGAATTTCTTGTCTGATCATGTGGTGGATTGCTCATCTTTGTGATTTCTGCCACAAAGCTGCAGCAGGGTCTCTCGGTAATTTCTAGCCAAAAAGAAGTACATGACAGGATCCAATACACCACTTACACATGTTAAAGCTGAGGTGATGCGATTTCCTAAATGCAACATTTGTCTTTCGGAATCTGACCTTGACATGTTGTCATGCTGTAGGATAAATACAAATCTTTGGATATGATAGGGCACAAATGCAATCAAGAAGTTAACCACGGTTAGAACGATCATTCTCATTGCCTTACGCTGAGAAGGCGTTCTTTCTTTAAAAGTCATCTGTTTTACTTTGGCAAATATGAGAATATAAGAAATGCTCAGGATGACCAGAGGTATCACAAATGCAATAGCAGTGGACACCAACGCACCGGTGGGATTGGAGGACTTCTCTATGTACAGCTTCTCACACACTGTTACATTCTGTATTCGTCTAGTCACTTCTCTTTTAGAGAACAGGATAGGCAACATGGAAATAGTCACCAAGACCCACAGCACTGCAGAGACCACTTTGGCATTCCTGGTATTTCTCAGATTTTGAGTTTTGTGTGGCACAACACAAGCCAAAAGACGGTCTACACTGATACAAGCCATGAAGTACATGCTGCAATAGAGGTTGACGAAGAACAGGAAACCAACCACGCGACAGACCCCTTCCCCAAGAGGCCAGTGACTGTCTGACATGTGGTAGATCACTCGCATGGGGAGCACCAAGATGTAAGACATGTCCGCTGTAGCCAGGTGCTTCAGAAACTCCTTGGAAGGGGTGTTGTTGGTGTTGCGGTGGCAGAACACCCAAAGTGCCAGTGCATTACTCGGGACTGAGAAGATGAAGATGACAATGTAGAAGGTTGTGAGCAGGATGTTCTCCAAGTGAGAGCTGAGGTAAATCCCCTCCATCGAGTGATTCGAGCGCAGATCTTTACTATGAGACAGAATAAGTATCAGATATTATATCTAGTTTATATCTGATAATGTATAAATGAAGTTTGGAAATGACTGTATTCTGTGTTATTGTTATGTAACAGTAGAGTCAGTGGAGCAATACATTCACAGAATGCAGAGTGGACATTTTACAAAAATGTTTAACTAATCCAAATTGTAGTTTTACATTCTTTAGTAGCTACCATTTGCGTACAGTTCTGCGCACTAGGCATTTGGTAAAGTATATATTTCAAAAAATATTAGCATTAAAAACTTTTAAGTCAAACAACATTCAGTTTACCAAGGTAAATAGTAAAATTACTGTAAAAATAAATAAATAAAATAAAAGCAACATTTTAAAAGTCACCAAGAAAGCATTTTCCTTAAAAAAAGGCCAATAATATTAATATCATTATTAATTAGTATTGCTCTTATTATTTGAGTACTTACAAGTAGGTTATAAATCTTCCCCAGCAGCCAGCACATTGACTTGATAATAAATGCCTCCTTTGGCTATAGACCAAATTAATTTTGTGTTTGCGCATCGGTTTCCTCTTTTAGTCATATGCTTTGACTTCACGACACGTAGGAGGCATCACACAAAATGAATCACCCCTGCTACAACATCCCCATTAACACACATCTCCCTCTACTGGTCTCTTTACCTACTGTACATGAAACTATACATGCGATGATTTCATCTTCATAACAATTCTCATTGTGAGACTAGTGATGGATGTCCTGTGGCTGCAGATATACTGAAATCATTCAAAGCGTGGGCCTGTACACTTACTAGTCATTGTTGACTGTTGTAAGTCAGAAATTGTAATCATCTTTCTCCGTGCTACATTAATTGATCTAATTTTGGTCACTGTGCTTTCCAGGGGTTTTTGATGAAGTGCCTTGGTTATTTTGAAAAACACTTTTCTACTAGCATGGTATAGCCACAACTAAAATTACTTTAAATTTTGAATGATGAAGTTTACATTATATATATATTTAAAAAATGTTCTTTAACTTTGATATCCACTGTATGTGTATTTGGTATTATTACTATAATTTTTATATAATATTAATGTCACTGAAAATATACATGAACACAAATGGAAGCATGAAACACAAATTTGAAGCATGAAATTTTTTTTTACATTTTTTTTTTTACATACATTTCATACATTCAGTAAAGGCATTTTTTGACCAGCAGGGAGTTCACACAACATGTGTACTGAATGTCATTACCATGCAAGTGTAAAAGAAAATTATATAGGATAAAAAACCACAAGTCAGCTGAACTATCTGCCAAAATGTTTAATAGAAGGACTTGCAGTGTTGCAGTGGAGAAACCATAGCCGAGAGGCCATGTGAACAACAAGCATGCAGAACTTTACTACTTTAATACCTACACATTTTTTTGCACAGATTGCTTCTGCAATTAAAGCTATACAAAACCCAAGAAAACATATTTATTTACAAAATCTGTCTGTGCAAGCATGATTTTTTCTATAACATTCTCTCTCTCTACAATTTTGTATAGGCATGCATAGAAATAAACTTTGGTACAATATGTTAACAAAACTAAAGACAGTCTCTGAAATAGAGATGTTACAGTATGTACATGTGAAGTAGAAAGCAATCATATCAATCACTACAATTTTAGTTTACATTTAGACATCAATAGGCTACTCATTCATTTAAGAGCCATAAACTGCATGAGTAAATCAAGGAACTGTGATATAGCTAGGTTAAGCCGGACATAACCTATCCTAAATGAACAAAGTGTCTAACACAGTATATATAGTCAGTTGTAAAGATGTGAAATACAAACTTTGGTAAATAGGCACAACTACTGAAAAGACAGACAACAGTTAATTGCAAAACTCTTGTTGATTTATAATGATAAATCTTAAAGACATTGGCAGTGCATGAGAGAAAAGAAAAAAAAAACATACACAATGTTTGTCAAATTGTATTAATGGTTAATATACTTACAGTACTTTTTCACTTATTATGGTTACAACCAACGTCTGTCAACTTATAAAAAAACATATACAATCATTTAGAGGGTACTAATAACCAAAAAATTGTTTACATACTTTAACCACTGACTTGAATACTTTTCAGTCTCTCAACTTGTATGAAAAATAAATATTATTTTCAAATGAAGAGCTCTGTAAAATCCTTGATCAAGAGCCTGCTCTCTGCAATTACATCATTTTCTTTTGTTTTTAAAATAAAACAGTTTATCTTTTTATACGTTTATGATTTGCAGAGATTCAAGTGTAAAACACTGATTAATGGATGATGGCCTTTCACTTTAACAGATAAAATAATAACATGCAAGAACCAAAGTCATGCCAAAACAAAGTTCACTCTGATAGAACAGCATTATCGGTTTAAACAAATAAAATCTTAACTTAAAAATGACTCAAAGTAAAATCGGGAGTGACTCCACCTCATTAAGAGATACATAAATGGTTGCGAAGCAGCGAAGTATTCTATGCAGCATCCTTAGCGAGAGTTACCGTGGGAATAGCTGATTTACCGGCATTTCCGTTGTGTGGCCGACTGTAGCTGGTGAAGCTGGGTGTGTGAATGGTACGGATACTCTTCGCACTCTGACTCAACATAGTCGGGGACAAAGGGGAGTGGGAACAGGTAGAGGAAGAAGAGGAGGAAGGTCGACCGTTTTGTGTCTGCATGGGAATAGAGAGGCCTTTAGTGCTGTGAGTGGGAGGGGCAAGTTTTAAAGAACCATTAGAAAGGGAGGGGATATGAGAGGAGGGGGTGGAACTGGATCGAGGAGGAGGGATTGAAGATTTGCTAGTGGGAACGGAGGAAGACAAAGGAGAAGAATGAACAATATTAGTAGAATCAGACTGAGACAAGCCTTTTCCCGTACTAGAGGAAAAAGCAGGAATTTTAGAAGCAGGCACGGTAGGAGAAGATGATTTGGGATCTCCTCCAGATCTCTTAGCACTTCCATTAGCCTGCAAACAAAGATGCCAAAACACACTGATTGTCAACAAAGGGAACTGATGATTAAAGTACGCAAAATTTCTAAGTATGTTTCAAATCATACTACTGGGATCTACAGTTGATCATGATAGATTATCAAGGACACAGAAACTACATATATAGGTGAAAATAATAAGGCACACACACAAACATCTGTTACACAACAACAAATCTGTCTTGAGTGTGAGAATATAGAAAAAATTACTTTAAATAGATTGTAAGAAGGAAAGGAGAGTGAAGGTGAGGGACAGTAGGATTATAAGTTTTGAGTGAGTATTGCGCAGAGTGCAACCAACCAGTATTTATAACCAAAGGAGTCTCCAGGAGTAACAAAGGAGGTACAATTTGGAAAGGCATCCACAGGATAATGGGGATTTAAGTGGATTTGTGGACCCTGGGCATTGAGGTCAGGGTTTGGAAATTCCTCCGAGGGGTATACAGGGAAAGGGTCCAAAAATGGGTTAAACAGAGAAGCATCCTGAAGTTGAAGTGTCACAGGCATTGGAGTGTGTAGGGGTTAGATGTCAGTGGTATTTTAGTTAAAGAGACCCTAGTCTAAGCCTCCAATAATGTAAGTAAGCAGTGGTTGTGGTGCTTATATTTCTTTCTTTCACTTTTGTAAATTAGTTGGTCTTTAACAGCACCAAAGCCACAAGCAAAGCAAACATGCAGAAGCATTTGATGGTATTATGAAATAACAGTCAGTCGCCTTCGGTCACAGCCATTCGAAAAACATGTAGCAGGAAAAAACGTCAACAGTTCAAAGATAGCGTTCGGCACTATGCCTTTAAGAACAGTTTGTTCGGTCTCATCAGGTTTTTTGTTAGTTCTTTTTCACCTCTCAATAAAAGCCGTGCAAGAACTGAGTTTCCTCTCGAGCATACAGTCTATGCAAAGGTGTGTGTGTCTTTCTAACTGGACATGTGGTCCTATGATAAGACTACCTGGCGGAACTGCCTCTGAGAGTCCTGTAGCTTTTGCGGTTTTGTTGCCCTCTCTTTCTCTGAGGTGCCCGGTTGCTGCCGCGCCTTGGCAGAAACAGGCACCGGCATCCGACTAGTAGGTGAGACCACGCTGGCATTCTGCAAAAAGGATTTAAATCAAACAGAAGAGAAAAGGAATAAAAAGATAGGAACAAAACGAGAGCCATATTTGAGGTGGTTTATAAGCTAAATCACAGCAAGACAAAGCTTGCACAACACATCTGTTTGGTATCACCATGACACTGTAGAGTTTGTATACCAGAAAGAGAAATAAGGAAGCATGCAAACCAGCCCAGAACACCAACAAATTTCTTTAAGGACTGCCTTAGAACCCACAAAAAGGATCCAGAAACAGTGTGAGACTGTGGTTCTAAGGCGGTGAAAGTTGTTGGCTGCCTTAACCCAAGATTAGAGCACCATCAGTGAACACACAAAGGTCTATCTATGATACACCACTCCAGAAATAAACACACCATATTTATTAAAATATGTGGAGGTGTTAAAAATTTCAGATCCCAGAGTTGGTAGCCTCCACTGCAGGAAAGGCTTAGGATCTTCAGAAGTCACTGGATAGGTTGGAACTGTTGTGAGCAAGAGTAGAGGGACAGACCCATAGTCTTTGCTAAGGTAGTAGGAGCTAGAGAGAGACCTGCTGGGTAGGAACTGATGTGACTGAGACCCCAGTAGTTGGTATGACGGCAGGCCGAGGAAGGAGCTGTGGTTTTGTCTTCTTTCGTAGACCAGGACCTTTACTGGCTAAAGTCGACCTGGGGACCAATGTTTTGGGAGAAAGTATTTTCTCTGAGTGCCCTGGACTCTCTTCAGTCTTGTTGTCCTGAGTTCCAGGGTTCACCAATATTTCAGGCTCTTCCGTAGACTTCGGTCCCATTTCGCAAATGGTGTTCTCTAGCTGCTTTATGGTTTGCTCTAGACTGTCGAGGGTTTTGTAGGTATTCTTACGAATTTCGTTAGTTCGCCCATTAGGCTCCTGCTGATTTGATTTTAAAGACTCTGTTTTGGAGCAAGCAATTTCAAACCTCTTGGTCTCTTTGTGTTGTTTGACAGTCCCATCTGATTCTTCCTCATCCTCATAGACGACAACCTGCAAAGTCTTTTTGCCTGTTTTACTTCCAGCTCGAATGGCTTGTGATAATGCTGCTAGCTGTTTCTTGGGGAACTTAAATTTGAACTTCTTCTTTCCATCTTGCTTTGCATCACCAGTAACATCTACTAATGCCCCTCCCTCTGATAAAGATGAAGATGAGGAAGAGTTCCTGACTTGACTATCTGTGATATCTGCAGGAGAATTTGAACCAGTACTTTTTCCAGAATCCCTACCTACTCCATTCTGTTTGACCTGCACTCCCTTAGTCCATTCTTCTTCCTCAGTTTCCTCACTCTCCTCATCTATTCTTTCTTTTGCAAGCATCCTCTCTAGCTCCTCCTCACATTCAAAGATAGTAGAGAGACGTTTATAAGCTGAGCTGATATCCATGGGCTCGTCAAAGATGATGATGACTGGCTTTTTACTGGTGTTGTCTGCACCAGTGGGACCATTAGTACTGGCATCACCTCCTGATGCCATGCCATTTCCAGAAGCATTTGGTCGTTTGCTGCCAAAAGTTACTGTCTGCACACTACCTTTTTTGGCATTGACTAGCTGATGGTATTCTCCAGTGGAAAGGGCTTGTACCTTGGTGTTAGTGATCATAAAGGCAAAGTTATCAGGAGGAGGCGGAGGTGGCTCTTCTCCTGACAGATCGGGACTGAGAGAGGCCTCATTATTTTCCTCTATTTCCTCAAATTTATTTTCTTTCACCTTGGATGAACCAAATATAAGTTTCTGATTTGCTAAATCTGTCCCAACAGGGATTGCTTTAGAAAGAATTGGTGCAGTGTTTTCAAAAGAGACTGGTGAGCAAATTGCTGTTGGAGACTCTACCCTCTCCTCTGTGCTAACCTGCACTTGAGCAGCCTTAACCACATGAACTTTCCCTTGGGTTGGGCTAGCTGGAACTTCTTCCAATGGAGAGGCTGGATTTGACTTCAACGAGGCTGAACGAGACAGCTGATTTTGTTGTTGTAGAGTGATAGAAGAGCTGGCTGGGCCCCTACATTTGAGGGGGCCAAATTTGTTAGTGGATACCTGCAGCTGGCTTTGGCATTGGTCAGAAGCATTGACATGTGACACCTGTGATGGGGGAGATTGTGATGTGTCTCTATGTTCTGTTGATTCCTCTGAGGCTGATGGAGTTCCTTTGGAGATCTGAGCTGTGACATAGTAGATGACCTTAAAAGGTCAAAGGTCAAAGAAGAAAAAAAGAAATTTCAATTAGGTATAGTTTCATGAGCCAAATATAAATTTGTTAGTTATTCTACCTGGTATTAATCATATTCTACAACTGACTTGGCCATTACTGAGTCTTTATGGGGATTCACAGAACACTATTACATAACTATTTTAGTGATGGGTTTTTACTATTAAATGACCAGTCACCACTAAGACTCAAACTATTATATGGGTTTATAATAAGTTTATAATAACTGTGATAATAAACACTGCAGCTCACCCCAGGACTCTGACGAATAGTATTGTTGGCATTCTCATCTGTGTCAGGGTTCTTGTCGTCTTGGTTTTCAGTATTCTGTGGTTTGTGGGGAAAAACATCACTTCACAAAGAAACAAATCGCAGTCTATAAACTACTCTACGACCACTGAAAACATATAAGCAGCTTTTGATGCAACACATTCTTGGATCTTATATTCTACCATTTATATATAAAAAAAAAAAACTTTAATGATGCCAATAATATGTTACGGCTTTACATAAAGACTATTTCTCTTCTCTACAGTAATAATCATGTTTTAAAATATGCAATGTATGGGATTAAAAATAAAAAACCAACTTCATGGGATTAAAACTATAATCTGGAGCTAGACCTACAGTAAGGAATTTGTGAACAAATCTTAGAAAACAGCTCAAAATTATACACAAGAAAAGGGAAACGAACAATGAAAACGTCATTTTAAATTTGTATTGCATTTACCATTTTTTCCATTTTGAATACAATTTTGAGCATACAAGGGGTTCTTATAGGTTATATTTCACCTGTAAATTCTGTATTACACTGTAAAACTTTTGACAGTGAGAAAATACTGTGAAATGAAGGTAAAGAGAGAAAGTGAGATTGAAAACCCATTAAATAAGTAAGGAGGCTTATACAGTAGCAGGCATGCAGCAAAGTGAGAAGATCAAAGAACAAATTCTGAACTCCATACTGCAAGCTGAAAGTGTCTTCTAAAATCCTCAATAACAAACCAGTTCTAAGTTGCATTCTATTGATACATATGATTTAGACACTGGCCCTTTTTGAAGAAAAAATTTGATGTGCATGTTAAATTAGGTCCTGATAATTTCTCGTAATTTTTGCCCAGGACAATTTGATTATGCTACGCCCAGTTAGCCAACTCAACCTGTAAATGTACATTGTAAAGCATAAATGTAACCTCAGGTAAGCTTCGGGAACTGAATTGTCTCCAACTGAGATCACACTTTTTTAATTAAAATGCTAAATATAAAAAAGAAAACACACACACACACACAACACCCTTTGACAGCAGAGTGTCAAAAATCTAGTTTATTGATTGGATGACTCAGATCATATCTGTTTCCCCTTTTAGCTCACACTACATCACTACAATCAGCACAGGTCATGAGTTCAGCAGAATGAAAAGGAAAGGAACAGAATTTCAACTTAAAGAACAGTGAGATCATTTCTGGTTTAAGACACCAATCACAAAAGTGTACAGAGGAAGTTAGCAAAGGGAAAGAAAGCCATACAAGCATCGCAAAGAACAGCCATCAGGGACAAGCGGCTGACACAGGCAGGCAGTTGGAGGGTCTACTAAAGGACATCATATCCTTTACCTTCTTATTTTTATGGGGCAGTAAGACCCCAGGTCTTAGCTCTCTGATCTGTGGCTCTACCAAACCCTTGAGCCCTACCTCCTTAAAAGAGCACTTCTGGAAAACCTGAAGAGAAGAATTTGTGAGGAAAGGGGTAAAATATTAGAATTTGCCCATAGTGAATTGGGCAAACCTGTTCAAGATTACTGTACAATGTAATAGAAATTATCTACAATTAGTTTAATCAAATCAGGTTAGGTTATCTGCCTATATGCATTTTATTGTCATTAAAATTAAATCTATCTATCTATCTATCTATATTAGTATTCTAATTTTTGATTTATATGCAATTCTTTTTACATATATTTTGATTACATTACACTTTCTGTCCTAATAAGCATGTATGTATTATTTTTGTTTGTTTGTGTATTATTTTAAAAGGATGTTTGGTTTTCTTTTTTAAATAATTTATGAGAACTATGTAGTGAATTTATAGAAATGTGAGACAAGAAGCTAATCTACAGCAAGGGAAATGAAACTGCCACCGAATGAGCCACAGGGCACACCCAAAGCATCTTAACACCCAGATCAAAGCAATTTCACACTCAATACGTTTAAACATCATAACACCAAAGTTAGTGAAAGTAAGTGAGCATGTGCATGTATAAACATTTATACTCATTAGGAACATGAAGTTATGCTTGCTTCAGGTCTGTATTAGTGTGCACGTGTACAGTAAGTATGTTTGAGTTTATATGTGTATCTCACCTGTAGCTCTGCCATAATCTTGTCTCCCTCATCCTCTTCCTCAGTGATAGCAGAGGCAGCGATGGGTGGAGGAGTTATGGGTTTGGGCTTCACCTCTGGAGAGGATTTTGGTTCTGGCTTAGATGCTGTACCGTTGGACTCCTCTTCACCCTCCTAAGAGATAAGTTATATATGTTTATTTATATTTATATTTTAAATGTATTGTTTTATTTTAAATGTATTTTTATTTATTTTAAAATATATATATATATATATATATATATATATATATATATATATATATATATATATATATATGTATTAAATATATTAAATATATATATATATATATATATATATATATATATATATATATATATATATATATATATATATATATATATATATATATATATATATATATATATAAATCTGGATTTATACCATTACAGACTCCTTTCTGCTGGTGTAAATGACCTCTCCAGATCGGGTGGTGGTCATTCCAGTATTGGTGGTGTAGTTTCGTCGAGGTGGGGGTGGAGGAGGAGACTTGTTGGCTTTCTCTGTGGTCTGAAGCTTAACAACTTTTTCCTGAGTCTTACTTTGTCGCTCCAGGCTGGATTTGATGGAGAGGTTGGGTTTAATAGGTCTCTCCAAAGCTGACTTAACTGGTTTCTCCAGAGGTTTCTCTGGAGCAGTCTTAGCAGGTTTCTCAGAATTTGACTGATTGTCATCTGCAGAAACAAAATTATGTATAAACATCGCCAAATAGTAGTCTCAAGTGCTCTGGTGTGTCTTTCAGTCTCTTACCCTGTTCTGCTGGTGCTGCTGTGAGCTCATTTTTATCTACCACCTCCTGCAGGGAGGCAGGAACCACTGCGGGGGAGCCCTCAGGTTCGCTGGGCACCTCAAGGTTTGGTATTCCTCTCAGCATGTTGGCTTCTGCTTCCTGGAGCATCCGTTCGAACTCCTGCCCATCATAATGACCCATGTTCTGCCTCTTCTCCTCCCATTCTTTCTCTGCAGCCTGATGATACCAATCAAACGAGTTAACTAAATAATGAAATGGATAATTTCACCTGACTCATTTGGTTTAACATGCATAATACTAACCTCTATTGACACAGCTCTGTTCTTGTTCTTGCTGCGGCTTGATTGGATCTCCTCAATTAAGTTTGGAGAAGGACCTTTGCCATGAATGCCATTAGAAGAGACTCCATTACTGCTGTTATTTGGTATTAGTGTCTGCTCGAGTGAGGGTTTTTTGAGCTGTTTGGTGGGTGAAGGGCTAGACTGTTGTCTTTGTGTGGCAGGGAGAATGGGTGAGGGTGCTGTTGATTGCTGGGATTGTTGTGAAGCTACCGGAGAGGCCTGGGCATGGTGGATCACCACAGGGTTTGACTTCATAACCTCTGACCTCACTGTGGAGCTCTGAGGTGCAACGGAGGCGGTCTCGAGGGACTGAACCACAACTGATTCTGGTTTTTCTGAGGCAGGTGTTGAGGAAACAGGGTCAAAGGGCTTCAGCAGGCTATCTGTAGCAGACCTGAAGAATAAGTGAGAAATCAAATAGAAATCAATAATGAAAACATTCACAATACAGTAAAATCTAAAATCATGAGCTTATTGTTATCATCTCCAAAAATATTTTTAAGGTGTAAAAGCTGCAGTGTGGAAGTTATATAAAATATAATGTAATTAAATTTAAGTAAAAAACAGAAAAAGAGAGGAAATAAGTCAGTGTAATTTCATTTTAACTTGGGGTTATCGCCTGACTGGCAGATAACAAGATGGACATTTCAATACTAGTGACTACCACAGAAGAAGAAACCTGAGCCATATCTAGACTTGGAGGAAACAACTTTTGAGTTGGGTCCAATAAGTAACCAATTAGAAACCACCCGAATCATACTAGCAACCACCTATTTCACATACATTTTCATTAGAATGTGTAAAAATCTGTTTAGTTTTGCTATTACATTTGGTGCTGCTAGCAGAGCAGAAACACGAAGTAGCTTCAGAAACAAAACTCTCTTTTCCAGAGTGCTGGTAATATTCATTGCATTCGCACATTCACAGAGAACGGCAACCGGCTTGAGTCTGATCAGGTCTGACACGGAGGAGAAGGGAAGTGACTAGTAGCAGATGCTCCAGATCTCTCAACTGCCTAAACATATACAGAGCCTCTGCTCAGACATGATTACAATATGAATGAAAGATGGAGAACAGAAACTGCATATTCATTTCCATAATGCTCTGGCTGCTCAGATACGTGGCTGGAATCAGAAGATGTATAGATCCATAAAGTTTGTCATAAAGTTTTTTATTAATCACAATCTTATTATATTCGCAATTGAAATGTCTGTCTCAGTCTCTTTCTCTCTCTCTGTTTGTACCTGCGAAGGTTGCTGAGTGTGTCCGTGAGCGTTCGGACTCTCTTCAGCATGCTGTCAAGCTTGTGCGGCTCTTCTTTGAGGAACTTAACAGCCTCCACCTCCACCCTGAGCACCGCCCGCATATGGGATTGAAGACCTGGAAACTCCCCTGCGGGAAAGAAAATTATGTTTTGCTACAAAACCGTCTGACATTTAACCTGTTTACGCATGTCTGTCGTCATGAAACACAACCGAGAGTTACGTAGGAGGATTTTCCTTCCTAGTTTGTCTGAGGTATGTATGTTGTTGTACCTTTCAGTCCAGCCAGGTTCTCGCCCACCTTCCTCAGACTGACAGCTCCCTCCTCTACCTCCTTCAGCGTCACGGCTCTCTGAGACACAGCAGGGCTGGAGTCAGTCCGCAGTGTGTCCACATACTGCTCCAGATCCCTACACACAAACACATGTGATACTTATGACACAAACAGCAATGCACATATCTTATATTATTACTGATGAGCCAATCCATCGACATAAACTTGTGTTTTTGTCATCCAGTCATCTGGTCAATATTGAAATTACACTGTCGTGGCACCAGAGGGCAGTGTAGATTTCACATAATGCTCTTGTCATTTTTGTGTCTTAGGGTCTTCTTGGTTGCTAAAATCCTGGTTGAAGAAAACTATCCGATGCTTGCAGGATTTAGTGAGAGTTCAGAGAGAAATATTAGATTATGATTTGCTTATGTCATACAGTGCTGGTTTATATCAGTGGTTATCAGCCTCCTGTACAACACAATATTCACCTTGTTTTTTTAAGCATTTAAAATAAGTTTTATTATTTTACAATAAAAAAATGTAATTAAAAAAACATTTTAAGTCATCCTGAGGCCCCCTGTTTGAGAACCACTAGTATATATTACTGTACAGTGTTTTACATTAAACATTATTTGGCATTTTTAAACAACAGATTTGAAAAAGCAATCTAGTACACTCATATTTGGTTCCAAAAAATAAAAGAAAGAAATAACAACACAGTGTATGCTGAAACTATGTTGTTCATCTGAGTCATCTGATTCTGGCAGTATTGTTTTAGTACTTAGAGTCTGAAGCCAGGAGAGTATATTAAGTGTTGATCACTGTATTTGAATTTATACCGAGCGGAGTGGAAACAGCGGTAAAAGCGACGCATGCGCTTATAACTTAATAGTGTATTAGGTAATCAGTGTTGGGGAGTAACTAGTTACATGTAACGGCGTTACGTAGTTTAATTACAAAATAAATGTAACAGTAATCAGTTACAGTTACTAAGAAAAAATGAGTAATTAAATTACAGTTACTTATGAAAATTGTAACGATTACAAAGAGGATTACATTTGAATATTTACAAACATCCACATACAGCTTATTTCTTTCCCAAATTGCACTAAGACATATGACCCATAATATCCGAGATGCGGAAAACACATTAGTAGAATCCAGTCATAAAAATGGAATTCAGCCTATAACGCGGACGCAATATGCCACATTTTGGACGAATAAATCAAAAGTAGGTCAGTACACTTGAATCAAAACCCGATATGGACTGATGTCTGTGAATATTAAGCCGCAAAAAGACTGAATATGAATCCTGCACGTTCTGCGTGTCTGTGGAAATCAGGCGCTGACTGGACATCGAGAGAACCGGGACTATTCCCGGTGGCCTGGCAGACGATTTGGACTTCTACTTTAATATTGTTATTGTATAATTGCAGGCCGAATATACTAAAGCGATTATTTCCGAATCCGCCATTCGATAATTAAATCTCTAATAAATCATGAATCGGTTAGTCGTGACTGGCAATGGTTGGGCTCGCGCGCTCTCCGCGCCTCCGCCGAGCGGTTTGGATCAGACTCTGAGTAATCAATGCGAGAGAGAGAGACCGGAGTGAACTGTGTAAGCGCACAGCTGGAGCAGAGAAGCGACACTTCTGTTCAGGGTTTCAGGTGCAGGTCAGTTTCATCTGTAAATATGCTAATGTAGTTTTGTCTTTGTTTACTTAGTCAAGCAGCAGCAGCACATTGCTCGCAATCACTCAAAATACTGTATAGCTAAACGACGTCATTATTATCTATTGTAATGTTACAGTAGAAATTTAGCAGACAAATCATCATATTTTATCATAGGTTTAGGGGGAGCTAGTGGATACAAAAACACAACCCTTAGGAAAATTAATGTAGCCTATGGTATGGCACTAACCGTGGTTTAACTATGGAATTTGTAGTAAAAATAAATACAAGTGGTAATTCATTTGCCAAAAAAAAACAAAATTGCACTTACAAAACATGGTAAAAGTCAAATAAAAATCTTCAGTATTAAAGTCATGAGAGAGATGGGTGGATAATGGGAGTGAAGGTGCAGTTCAGGAGAGAACTCAAATCTTTTTTCAGGTCCAAAAAAAAAAATAGGGTTTTCCATGTTTCAGAATGGGTTGTGGGTGTATGAGTGTGAGATTTCCCAGCCTATTTTTTTCCCAGTCCGCCCCTCATGGAAATTAATCTCTAGAACAGTCACTTCATGAACATTTTTTACTTATTTTGAGAAACTATCATCATATCATATACAAAGAGACAGCAGTGTTTCAAAAAGACACCAATGTTTCAGGAGTTTAGTACACAAAATAGGACACATGCTTATTAGATAACCGTATTTGAGTTGATGTATATGCTTTTATTTTTTTATTAACTATTTTTCCCCAAACCATTGTTAGATGCAGTTAGATGCCTGTAGTTATGCAAAGATTTGGTTTCAAAAACAATATCTATAAACTGTTTCTTTTGATTTTAAATCTGCTTTGAACTTCAGATCAATCTCAAAGTAAAAGGCAGTACTAAAGTCTGATTGTGTGGTGGATGTGTTCAAATGTGATCATCTTAATTCAGGTGATGAAGGATGGTGAAAGTCTGACAGTATTGAGCACTACTGTAAGGTTAAACCTGCATGGTGTAAAATGGTTGAAGATGATTAACAGTTGCAAATTAACATTCATTAGAAATTTATAAAAGTAATCAAAATGTACTCAAAAGTAATTAGTTACATTACTTTATTAAAGTAATTAAAAAAGTTACACTACTATTACATTTTAAATAGGGTAACTTGTAATCTGTAACCTATTACATTTCCAAAGTAACCTTCCCAACACTGTAGGTAATAGTGGTGGAAATTATGATTCTTTCAAGAGATTCGTTCATTTTCAGTTCGTTCACAAAAATGATTCGTTCAGAATCGTTCACTGATTCGTTCAGTGATCATTTCTGCGTATTACACAAAATATGCCAGCAGGTGGCAAAAAAGAGTGTATTATGTGTTATGTCTTAAATCAACAAACGTATTCACTTGTTACAACAACTGATCTGGCTTTATTAAAATGTGTGCATAAACGCATTCAATATATAAAGTCTAATTAAGTTCTTCAGATGAACAAAGCACAAGGTTTTCTTGCCTAATTAGCATTTTAATTGTTTGGTCAGACAGTTTGTATATTATATATTCACATTCATAAATCGGGGATTAAACGTGGAGTTCTGTATGCTAAATATCAAAACAAGCATATGTGCACAGTGCCTATAACTGCGCTTTGCATTTTGCGAGATTGACATACTAAATAGCAGACTAACCCTGTTTACCCTCATTCATTTCGTTCACGAAGATAACGAGATAAGCTATGTACCACGAACGAGATAAGCTATGTACCAGTTCATTTCATTCACGAACGACATGTATCCGTTCATTCAACTTGCTCACGAACGACATGTGTGCCAGTTCAGTCATTTCATTCACAAACGAGATGTACTAAATCATTCAACTCGTTCACGAACGACATGGGTATCAGTTCAGTCATTTCATTCACGAACGATAAGATCTCTAGATCTCGTTCAGACTCATATGAAACTCGTTCATTGAAGGGCGTATTCGTTCACTACATTCAACAAATCACATGCTCTGTCACCTCTCATACTCGAATGCTATTGGCTCGAGGTTGAGTAACTCTTTGACAGGATGAAACAGTTCAGTTACCCGGTTCACCGAGCTGCGCATGCACTGCTTATAGCGCCGCGCTGCTGTGGAGGGAGGAACTTCAGTGAACGAGAAACATGAGTCAGTGGATTGCGTGAACGAGAACGATTCGTTCACCTAAAAGATTCGTTCAAAAAGAACGATTCGTTCACGAACGATACATCACTAATGGGTAATGTAGTCTCTGCTCTCGGTGGGATGAATTAGGAATTATGAATTGTGAAGGGCGCTCTGAAAAGCGGCAGCGCAGGCAAAAGATTAAACCCTCTATTAAAACAGATGTCCAAATGAGCGTAACGGTACGCTAAAAGCACGTTCTGAGTGCATGGAGAGGTGGAAGTGGCGGTACTGAGTACCGGTGCGTACCGGCCCACTTAAAGCACTGTTTACGCCTATGGGATGTCCCCGCTTTTCACAAAAACAAACGTGTGTGTGTGTGTGTGTGAGTCGTACCCTAGCTGAATGAGAACTCTTTCCTGCATGCTGAGATATCGGTGTCTCTGTTCCTCCACCAGTGTCCTCTGTTTCTGTGCTGGATCTTCCTGTCGTCTCAGCATTTCAGTCAGCTTCACACTGATCTCTTGCTCCGCACGCTTTATCTGAGCACGCATACACTCCTGATTCTGAAGCTGAAAACACACACTTATTTAATTTTGTAACATTATTTGTGTCTTTACTGTGATGTTTCATCAATTTAATGCGTCCTTGCTAAATAAAGGTAAAAATATTTCTTGCTGACCCCCGAAAAACAACTGTGGTGTGTTATAATGATTTTAATGTAAAACTTTCAATTTTTCAAAATAATGTAAATCTGACACATTACTCTAGATAAATGAGCTTTGGATGTTGTTTCAAGTTGTCTTTAATGAACATTAAGTTGAACAAATATAGGGGAAAATGCATATAACAGCAGATTTCTCAAGATATTAACTGGCTTTCATTACCTGTAATTGTCTCATATGTTGCAGTTGGAGGCGGAGCTCAGAGACATTCTTCCTGAACAGATGTAGGTTAACATGCAAGGGGGCGGGGCCTAGTGGTGGTGTAGGGGTGGGGCTACACTCAGGAGTCGCTGCAGCAACTTTTGGCGTTAATACGGGAGATCCTCCTAAACAAACCACAAAAACAGATGTTAAGACATCAGACTGGGGTCTCAAATGTATGTGTGACAGTTATTTGACATAGATGTAGACGGATTGCTGGAATAATGTGATGATCCAAGTTTTATAGATTTTTTTAAAAGAATTTATAATCTTTTACGAGCTCAAGATTTATTATGCTGTTGATGTTATCAATTTAAGTGCCTTAACAAATACATATTCATATATGTTGGCCTTAAGCTTAAGGAGATGTGATATATTTGTTGTTGTACCCATATTTGACCATAACATTTGGCAAGATTACATTTCAAACTCCACTGAGCATAACTGAAAATACAGCATTTCAGATCAGTTCTTGCTAAAGTACATATTTATGTGAGTGCGCAAGACAGTGTTTAGACGTGTTTGTTCTTTTGCGGCTTATGCTGTTTGAGTGACTCGCTCTCTGTGTTCACATCAAGTGTGGAAATAGTGGGAAACATGTGGCAGGCTGCAATTCTGAGTGACAGATGAGTGGGAGAAGATCAGATTTTTGGGATGCACAACAGCCACTGCATTACAATCCGTTGCCGCAAGAGCCATACACACACACATACAGTGGTCGAGCAATGTTGGTTTTTTTATGGCCAATGCCAGTATCTTAGAGATAAGGCTGGCTGATATAAAGCCAATGAAAATATCACACTATTTAATTTAAATATAGTAAAAACGCATGCATAACAATTGCTTTATTTAAAGTGGTCATATGATGTGATTTCAAGTTTTTCTTTCTTTTTGGAGTGTTACAAGCTGTTCGTGAATAGACAAGATTCCTAAAGTTGCAAAGACTTAAGTCTCAAACCCAAATAGATATTCTTTATAAAAGTTAAGATTTGTTCACACCCTCCTAAAATGCCTCATTTAATCATGCCTCTACATGTTTATGTCACTGTGTGGGAAGATTTGCATAACACAGCCCAAATGTCAATGCAAAGAAAAAAGGTGTAACTTTGATTCTCACAGTATTATTGTTGCTATTATTGACCGATGCCATGTCGTGGAGACGCTGTGTGTTTCATTGTGAAAGTGAAACTACTTTGTTTGGCATTCCTAAAGAGAACACAACTACAAATCAGTGGTTAAGTTGTAGTTACAACACTGTTCCAGAACAGTTCAACCCAAATATTTGAGTGTGTGCAGCGCATTTTATGAAGGACTTTTTCCTGATCGTGAGAGAAACGTCTACAATGCTGGCTGTCCTGACTCACAGCCTGTAAGTTATGTTTTCATATTTAAAGGATTTGCCACTAATGATTTAAATGTGAGATTTGAGCAGTGTAGAAAGTACCACTTGTCGTTTGTAATTTCTCTGATCACAAATGCAGACAAGGATTTATGTTCACGGGGCGCAATGCAACGGAATTCGTAAAAAAACAGTATAAGTCATTATAATCGGTAATTATGTCCCCACTGGATGCAACAAATGCCTCATTTATAATGGGTTTTACTGGTTTTGTCTTGTTGCACGGGGACATGGGATCACAGTATGGTGAGGGGCGTAACATTACCACCACACGCTTGAGGTATTGGGCCAATCAAAACGCACTGGACAGCTGACCAATCAGAGTACACCTTACTTTTCAGAACGATGAGCTTTGTAAAAAATCAACGTGTTTCAGAAAGGCAGGACATAGAAGAGAAACAGTAATGTACATTATGTGGAAAATTATGTGTTTTTTTTAACCTTAAACCGCATGCACACATTTCATTGTATACATTGCATGAATGTCGACCACTAGAGACAACCAGATGAGGTCTGGAAGCAATGGTAAGAAGGAATTTACCTGTGCTGGATGTGCTGTGAGCCGGTGATCCGGACTTGGATACTGGTTTCTCACTGGAAAAATGCAACAGATAAAAATGACTGAATACACAGACACACACACACACACACACATACACACACACACACAGACAAAATCACTCTATAAACACTTGCAGTTAGTCTGTGTTACAGTGGCACAAGCACTGCCATTCGTAAAGGCACCAGTTATTGTGAGAATGAGTTAATTTAGTTCATGCACATTTAGTAGTCACATAATCCACCAAGTCTTTTTCAGACCTGAGGGTCTGATTACCACCACCTTTAATCCACAATATTCCGCCTTTTTCCTTTCTTATTTTATTTGGGAAACAATGTGATATTCTTGAAACTACATTACCCAGCCTGCCCTGCTTACCTGGGGTGTTCCTTGTTGCTGTTAGTGCTGTGGCTCTTTAAGAGAGCATCCTGCACAAGACCAGTCAGACTGGCTATTTGCTCCTCCATGGCCTTCATTCTCTCTCTGCAGAGAGATAGAGCATACTGCATGCTTACTACTGATGAGGCATGTGTGGAGACGGGCAAGGGGGAACATTTTTAATAACAGTAGGACTGTGTACCTCCTGAAATGGCTCAGTTATCTAAGGCCATTTTAATAATTCATCATTAATAAAAAGACAAATATACTAACTGGTTAATATAGCATTTTGGCTAAATATAATTTATCATAATGTACATTAAAATGTTGTAATGTTTGGATTCACTTTTAGCCTTTAACAATTGATTTTAGTTTTTAGTTTTAATCTATTTACACAAAAATTGGCAATTTATTTGTTATTGACTATAATATGAAAATAAAACAATTTCATTAAACTGATTTAAAGTGGCAGTATAGACATTTATATTATTACGATTTCTATTTCAAATGAATTCAGTTTTTTTCTGTAGTTTTTAGTGCTTTCAAACAATTAATTGCAATTAATCGAATCAAAGGTTTTTGTTTGTATGTGTGTGTGCTTTGTATATTTATTATGTATATATTTCAGAAAAATATTTTATTTATATATTAATGTAAATATTTTAAAAATACATACTGTGTGTATTTATAACATACACACATATATAATGTAAACAAAAATGTTTATTTCGGATGCAATTAATCGCGATTAATTGTTTGACAGCACTACGGTAGTTCCTTTTATTATCAAAAAATTCTGAAACAACAACGGCAAAAGTTTCCACAAATGTATTCAGCAGCACAATGGTGTTCAGAATTTATAATATTAAGAAATGTTTCTTGATTTCTGAAAGATCACATGACACTAAAGCCTGGAGTAATGACTGCTGAAAATTCTGCTTCATCATCAAAGAAATAAATGACATTAAAAAGAAAAAAGAAATTAAAATTTACAAAGAGAAAGAAGTATTTTTAAATTATGATAATATTTTTAAATATTACTGTTTTTACTGAACATTTGTTGAGCATAAGACTTTTCAAAAACCTTTAAAAAATTTACCAACCCCAAATTTTTTTTACGTATGCTTCCATTCATAAAGTGGGAATTTTATGTGAAACTGCACAGAAAAAAAAGAAGAAAAAATATCTTGACAATATATTAACCACATTTAAATTATGAACAATTTCCTTGATTTAATGCCAATCCTATCTACAAAAAGCATTAAGTAAAAGGCAGTATGATCTGGATCCCTTCCTGTGATTTTTGTAGCATATTCAAAAAACATAGTAAATCAAAAAAATTAACTTTTCATATGATGATTAACTAAAGTCTTTTTTTAATGCTAAACTATTTGCCCTTTCTGTGCCAACACACACACACCAAACCTCTATAACTTTGCTCTACAAGATAATGTTAGAAATGTCTGACCTGCATGTACTCTGCCCTTTAAAAACAGTTTAGGATGTTGACTCTGTGTATTGACTGTTCTCAGCCAGGTAGTACATCGCCAAGCACAATAAATCTGACATACATAAAGGGTACGATTAAGTCCACTTAACCAGCACAGTAAAACAAAGCTGACTGAATTACAGTACAAAGTCTTTTTTCTGAGTTTAGCTTTATTCTGAAATAAGCTTGATTCTTGAAAACAAACCGAGCTAAACAGATAATCCTAAAAAAATGTACGTGAACCTAACTAGGGATAAAGTCGACTAATTGATAATGCTACTGCTACTTGATAATCCAAATAGGCTAATTGTTAAAATGATTTGCATATTTATGTTTTTGCTTTATATGTTACATATTACTGTCATTCTAATTTTACATATTAAAATGAATATATTATTGTTAAAAGTCTCAGGAGGGGAAAACAAAATCATTTAATTGTACCAGCCAAGTCAAGATCAATGGTGCTGAGAAGAGGAAAGGTGGATGATAATTTCCGGTTTAGCGTAGCTGGTGAAACAATCCCGACAATCACAGAGAAGCCTGTCAAGAGCTTTGGTAAGGTGTTTGACAGCACCCTGAGGGACTCCGCATCCACCCAGTCAACCTGCACTGAGCTGGACAGATGGCTGAAGGCAGTGGATCGGTCTGGATTGCCAGGGAAGTTCCATCTCGACTGTGGAAACCTTACAGAGGAAGGTCAGTAGCCACCTCAGAAGATGGCTGGGGCTTCCAAAAAGTCTAAGCTGCATCGCACTTTACGGGCACCACAACAAACTGCTGCTTAAGTCCTTGGAAGAGGAGTTCAAGGTTACAAGAGCTAGGGAAGTGTTGCTATATAGAGACTCTAGTGACCCAAAAGTAGCAACGGCTGGGATTGAAGTGAGGACTGGTCAGAAGTGGAAGGCTGAGGAGGCTGTTCAACAAGCAGAGGCAAGATTACACCACAAGAGGCTGGAGGGGGTGGTAACAAGAGGCAGGGCTGGACTGGGTTCCTTTTCAACTGCCCACATTGACACCATCAAAGGGAAGGATAAGCGCTGCCTAGTCCAGGAGGAGGTGAGAGCAGTGGTTGAGGAAGAGAGAACCTGCGGGAAAGTAGGAATGAGGCAACAGGGTGCATGGACACGATGGGAGAACGCGATCGAGAGGAAAGTGACATGGGCGGAGCTGTGGAAGGCAGAGCCACAGCAGATCAAGTTTCTCATCCAAGCGGTATATGATGTGCTTCCCAGTCCATCAAACCTTCACATATGGGGAAAAGTGGAGTCTCCAGCATGCTCACTGTGCTCCAAGTGTGGAACCCTAGAGCACATTTTGAGTTGCTGCTCATAGGCACTGGGAGAGTGAAGGTACAGGTGGAGGCATGACCAGGTACTGAAGGCCATTGCGGAAAACATTGCTACAGGAGTCGAGTGGGCCGAGCGCTCCCGACCCTCCAAGCAAGCCATTGCCTTTGTCAGAGCTGGAGAGCTGCCAAAACCAGCCGCAAAAACATCTGCAGGTATCTTGGCCACTGCGAGGGACTGGCAACTGTTGGTGGACTGGCAACACAAGTTCCCCAACCACGTTGTGATCACCATCTTAAGACCCGATATCGTTCTCTTGTCGGAGTCCACCAAACAAGTAGTTCTTTTGGAGCTTACAGTCCCCTGGGAAGACCGCTTGGAAGAGGCCTTTGAGAGGAAGCTCGCCAAGTACGAGGGACTGGTCAGCGAGTGTAGACAAGCCGGATGGAGAGCTAGGTGTGTCCCAATAGAGGTAGGATGCAGGGGCTTTATAGCCCGATCCTTGGCCAGAGCCTTCAGCTTGTTAGGTATAGATGGGGTAGAGGAGGAGAAGAGCCATCCGCAACACCAGTGAAGTGGCAGAGAAAGCCTCAAGATGGCTATGGCTAAAGAGAGGAGAGGCGTGGAGGAAGGGTAGCTAGATTTGCCAACTGGACACAAGCTGTGGTCTGATCAACCACAGCTGGGTCGCCTGGATGAGGGTGTATGATGTTGAAAGACCCAAAACACCCAGTGAGTCCAGGAACATCACTGAAGATGTGTCCAGTAGCATCAGTAGATGTATTTGCACAGTACCTCAGATCTTAGACGCATTTGTTTTCTCATCTCATTTGCGGTGGGCTCTGAGAAATGTCCTCTTAGAAAGTGAGGAAGTAGAATATAACGGAAACATTTATGCAGTCTATATAAAGTCAAATTGGCGTACACCAATATATAGCTTGCTTATACGTTTTTTTATACCACCAGTTATGAGGGACAATGCCAGTATAAAATTTTATACCAGTTTCAAGGGTAAACATTATGAATGTAACATACACGCTTAAAATAGGCTATTGAGCTTCTGCACTGCCTATTGATACAGTAACTTTCAATATACAGTATATATCTATATTTGCCAGTGTTGATTAAGTGAACACTTATGATCATTGTAAATAAACCTAATGCCAGACAATCCCATGCATATCCAGGATATGACCTACTTCTCAGCAGCATTCAGTATGGAGTTTGACTGTTGCTATTTCAAATGGGTAATTTACTGTTTTTGACTCTCTTTTGGATGTTTGTTAAAGTAATTGACAAGTTGGTTATACATTTCCATTTAAACGTTAACACGCACATCAAATAAAAGCTGCTAGTACTTAAACAAGACATTGTTGATGTGTTTTGGATGCAGTTAGGGAATGCCATGATGCAGTGGAAGTCAATAAACTGATGAAGAGTTAGAATATAAACATGGATGCTGATGTATACTGGGATGTTGTAGATGGAAAGTTAGTTATTTTCATGCTTCAGTATTCTTGTTTACTCGTAATGATGACTTACCGTGTCTGAGGGTCAGATGAGGGGACAAGAGGATTGTGAACCTGAAGATCAGGGGTGGCGGGGGACCCCATGCCACCCCTTGCCTTTACCATGGTATCCATAGCAAGAGGAGCCTCCTTCCTAAATGATTGTCTGATAGGTGATGCCCTTTCAAGAGTCATGGAACTTTGCGGTTGGACTGTGTGAATGTCCATCACTCGCATCTCGCCCATCCTGTGTGGGGAAGGGGGAGGGGTTTTGGAGCCTAGCATGGGTAGCTGGCTATCTGTGTACTTCCTGCTTTTCTGTCGGAAGAGTGAAGGATGGTCCGTGGGCTCTACGGGAACGCCGGGGTTACTGTAAGAGCGCATGGCGGCACGGTGGTAGCTGTGGTCTACTGTGTCAGGGGGCGGGGCATGGTGATGTAACATATAGGGGTCAGCATAATGACTTTCGGCTCGGGCGGGCAGTGACATGCTTTTTGCAGCTATGTCTTCGTCAGGTTTGACGTCACGCCGCTCGAGGATTGCGCTTGGGCAGGGGGAGGATGCACGAGCTGGGGCGGGGAGTGTGTGTCCTGCTCGTTCACGTGGCACCGTGGCAACCCCACCTCCTGAGGTGCGTGGCCCGAAGGGAATACGGGATGGGGAGGGGGGCATCGCATGAGGTGTGGTAGGGGACATGGAGCCCTGCATATGGGGTGGAGGAGGACCCATCGGGGGCTGGCGGAGAGGATGACCACTCGGTCCAGCATACATCATCTCCCTGTGTACCTGAATGAGAGAGAAAAGGACATAAGGTTTCACATTAAAAGAGAGAAAATATTTCAAACATAAGAAATACAGTTGTATTAAAACAACTTATAAACCAGCCTAGGTCTGCTGGTCAAAGTTGGTCTTTTATTTAAGATAAAAAAATAAAATAAAATAAAGATATTTTTGAATTACACATAACGTATTCTATTCTAATATGTGATGCTAACAGAAAAAGTTATTTGTATTTGGTAACATACCCTGTATTTGGTAAGTGGCTTATGCAGCAAATAAATAAATAAATAAATAAATAAAATAAAATATTATATATATATATATATATATATATATATATATATATATATATATATTTCTACATTTACAACCATAATGTTTTCTCTAAAAATAGAGAATAAAACCCACTAAAAATACTTAAATACTCCAAAATACACTTTGCATGTTAAACATAAATAGTAATACCATTGTTATTTTAGTATTATTTATATTTATTAATATTTTGAGTTAATAAGATTTTGAGCTCTTTTATTTTAAAAAGTTCAGTTTTCATTTTAATTTTAGCAATTTTGTTAAATGGGTTTTTAGCTTTTGTTTTTGAATATTTCTATTTAGCTTAAATTAGTTTTTTTATTTCAGTTTTGGTCATTTCAGACTAAACTTTTTTATCTTTTCTAATTTCATAAAGTTGACAGGGCAACATTTCCCATTTTTCAGTTTTTCTGTTTTGCATCTAATATTTAGATTTTATTTCAGCTTTATTTCATCAAGCAAAAATTATTTTCTAAAAGTTTTAGTATTTCAAATTTCACTGATGAATACACACAAAAAGCTCCATGTGATCTTCAATGTTTAGTTTAGTCTATAGGCTTTTCTGTTCATTCATCACAGTGAGAAAGAAGTGTTACATTTCCATCTCACATGTGAAAAAGGTCTGAAAGAAGTCAAAGAAAGAAACACTGAGTGATCATGGTATTCATTGTTAAAAAAAAACCTTCTGCTTGGATCAAATAATATGTCATTGTGTTCCATCTAAATTCAGAGCACTTATAATCTATGCAGGTTTTCAAACAGCCAGCACACATGGGCAGCCTGATCTGACTTGACCACCCAAGAAGGTCCCCCAGAGTAGACTAATCACACTAACACGCTTCAGATGGAAGTTCATATTTTGGAAGAACTGTGCAAGTATGTGCGTGTGTGCACTGAGACATAGGTGGTCATGGTTCATATACATCCCACAATGTAATTAAAAGGCATAAGTGGATATAGTATTGCTTTAAACAGAGTCTGCATCCATAAAGCAATGCTCCTGGTTTACCACAATCTACTAAAAACAAAAGATTTCATTCAGAAATAACAAGCAGTAAACATAACAGATGGAGGCAGGAATTTTTAAGGACCACTTTAAAAGTTGTATCTGCAACTGATAACTGCATGGAACAGAAAATAAAATACCAGGCCGCTGAGATTTCAGATATGATCTGAGCGGCTGAAAGATTTCCGATCAGTGCACTTCAGAATGCAGAACTTCACGCCTGAGGATACTAGACAGACAAACTCAGATGTATCCGGCTCCAGACTCAGCAATGAGGAGCAACAGGAAAAAACATATGACTTGACAGATGAACAGAATTCAGAGAAAAACTGGTTTAGAGTGAAACTAAATGTGTTCTTTTTTCGGTACGTAAAAATGACATCGAAACAAAGCAGTCACTCAGACTTTTCCATCACCTCGGGCACATTTTTTTTTTTAGCACAAAGCCTTTTTTAAACCAGTAACTCATTTAAAGCAATAGTACCAAATCAAATCAGGTTCCATTTTAATTAGAATGCACCTTAGAAGGCAGCTGCCTATGAGAGCAGTAGACAGCAAAGCCTTTATTTTCTGAATATGTCTGCATCATCCAAAAATAGAAAACAAACAAAGCAGAGACATAGAGAAGAAACAGACAAGAACAAGCCTTTAAGCCAAAGAGTTTTGTAAAATAATGGAAAGACGACAGAATGATGTTCCTTGGTTCGAAACATTGCCCTGCTCCTCTGAGTCTCAAACAATGAGAGCATTGTGCTGGGGGTGAGTCAGCGTTCAGGCTACACCCAGAACAGGTGAGAGGTACAAGTATTTATGTGCCTCAGGACACCAGCATGCTATTTTTACAACATCATATCACCATGCTGGTGAATCCTATGAATAAATATGCAATTCACTTACCACTTTACCACTTCAATCATCTAAAGACAGAAAAATATTCAATATCATTTTCCGCATTTCCCGCCATCTCTCTAGTATTATGTTCACCAAGACTGCCTTAATCGGAGCAAAAATACATTATGAACATCAATATTATGAAATGCAACCATTTAAATTAACCGTTTTCTAATTTAACATATTTGAAATAGTCATGTATTAAATGTTATTTTCTCTGCAGCTATACGTCTCTCCAGTTGTAAGTGTCTTTTGAACCTTCAGAAACCATTCCAATATGCTGATTCTGGTGGTCAATGCTGAAAACAGTTGTGCTGCTTAATATTTCTGTAAAAACTATATATATGCAGAATACTGTGCAAAAGTCATTGGCCATTAGCTTTTTCGAAAAACTAGTTATTTCTATCTTTTGCTGTAGTGTGTCAGTAGGAAATATCAATTCCTTTTGTTATTAATTATAGTAACCCAGTGAGATTTTTGCATGCGCAAATCTGACAACAGTCAGTCATCCACACAGAGATCCGATCTCATCATCATCCAGTTTGTTTGCGATGACGTGAAGAAACTTGAGACAGATTAAATCCACAACAACTGTGGCAACATCTCCAAAATGCTTCAAGAGACCTACCTGCAAATCTACAGTACTGTAAAAAGTTTTAGCACTAATGGAGCACTGGCTTATTACAATTAACAGCACAATCTAATATGTATAGAGAGCAGAGTGCAGATTTGTTGGAGTTTGGTACAGTGGAAGGCATAAGAATCACCTCCAGATGTAACCTGAGCAACACTGTCTGAATAACATGAAAGTTCTTGCCTGTCTCAACCTCTCCAGGTTCTCATCTCTTCGTTTTCTCTGTGCACTACCTTAAAAGGTAGAGGATTTGCTGGAGGAAGGCTGACATGAAACATTAAACCTGTGATAAATAAAGAAATCAAAAGATGACGGAATGAGAACATTTGGTTTGAATTTGGCCCAAGAGGGATTAAAGGCAAATTCTGATGCCCCCTTTTCCACTCATTTTCTGCTCATTCTCTTTCTTAGATAAATGGCCACAGACTTGTTACAACCTACGACCAGAAAGTTTAAGTGTAGGAAAAAGATGATTATTCTTGACACAGACCTGTGAGATGATCGATTTTGGATTACCCCAAAAAACATCCAGAAATACAAAACTTTAGGCAGCTTTTGGCCAGAATGTTCTGCAAATTGGACCAAACTTCATGCACACAGTCAACAGAGACTAGTCTGACCATACGTTCATGCAGAATTCAGCAGACTGCATTGGTTTTTATGGGTCTGTTTCAAATTAACTGTCGTCTGTAAGCTGTGGTCAGTCACGCTGCACAATAATCCGCTTGCTGTTTTAACAGACTGGTACTGAGACACACACAGCTGCATGCGTATGAGCTTAGTGTGTGTGTGTGTAGGTATGGATACAGAGATTCAGATCTGGATTTGTGCACTACTGTTAAAACAATCTCGTTAAATCACTTTAATTAAATTAACGGCTGGATTTTCAACATGCAGACACTTGTGTTACATAAAAAAATACACATTCAAATGATCTCTGAATTTGAATGGTAAAAGACTATAAAACTGCTGCGGTAAAAAATTGGTTAATGATAAATTTCCTTACTATACGGTGAAAAGCTATAATATATCGAATGTGACATTTCATGTTCTACAGTAAAATACTGTTTAATTTACAATGGCATTTTATAATTAACAGTGGAAACCATAAACAGACAATGTTACACTTTAAGTGTGATGACCACTTATGTAAATTAGGGTTTTAACATTACATCTAATATTGCATCTATATTAAAATATCTACATCTATATTAAAAGTTAGTGTCAACTTAGTGTCATTTGTGTTCCCATTATGCCGTTTTGTATTTGTATGAATGAAATATATTTGTAAATAAATCTATATATTCGTATTTATCTCAACTTGTGGAAAAGCTACTTGTCATGAACTTTGATTAGTCATGTGACTTTTAATTTTATTCAGTATATTATAAAATTAAACAACAGATTTCAGCAATTCTTTTTTAATTGTTTTCAGTGAATGAAATACATTTTCACTCTGCTGCAGTTCATTCAATGTATGTGTTACAAGACAGTGATATTGTTATTAACAGTGATCAAGACTCTTTCTTCCTCTCTCTCTGAAATAGTGTGTTTGAACAGGTACAGGGCTTATTTCATTAGTCTGTCACACCTGTCTGAGTATCTCCATGCCTGCTTGAACCGAGAAGGCCTGATTATGTGTTTCTGTGTTTTGTGTTGTTCATTCACATATGTGTGTAAGTGTACTTCAGTATAAACTCTGGAAGAAAGCATAATGGAGCTCTTGTCCCCTGACAGTTACAATAGCAACTGCGGTCAAAACATCAGCCTGTCTGTTTGAACATGGTCTTCATCATATGTGTATTCTGGCTTCATATCAAGCTCAAATTATTTGAATTACTGAACCAAACACAATTAGACTAGGAGATTTAGCAGGCAATTCTCCCTACCGGGTTTCTTTCCTTATTTATACAATATGTCATTTAGCCTATCATGCCTGACAAAGATGAGTCAATAAACCATCTTATTTTACATATCAACAAACAATTAAGTTCTAAAAAAGTTTTCATTAGGATACTGATTTACGCTCAGGTTTCATGCACACAAGGACCACTGTTTATGAACGTCCACTGCTGTGTGTTAATATCAAATGTTTCCTTTATCCATAGAGGGGGAAGATGGAAAGAGCGGAATGACTCTCATGTGACATGAAAGTGCTACGTTTTGGATTTCCTGCTTTTTAATTGGATGATGAGAGATTTCAAGTCACTTCTGATAAAATTAACATCACCCAAACAAATAATTCCATAAATATAGTCAACTTTGATGTCACAAATTACAGCATAATGCTTTAAAATGATTTAAGAGCTATTGTCTGAAAAGTATAATCTTTAATGCATTAATCACCTGCTTCAGTCTTGACCTTAATAATCCGATAATTAAAGTGTCATTTTTTTTCAAATACTCTACTGAAATAATGTACAGATGCATTTAGACATCTCAAATTTAGCAAAAACAGCAGTCTCCAAAACTGATAACTATTTTCTGACAGTTAAACACCTCATTTCACTCATTTGTTTTTTTTTCCGCAAATATACATATATTATATTCTTCAAGTCTTATTTTACATCTTATTCGTGCAAAGTGGCTGCTGTGTTTATACAGACACACACTATATTAGCTGGGCGTCAAACCTATGATCCGTGTCGGTCACATGGTAAAGCATGTGAGAACTTGCACAAAACTTGAAGACTTGATAGCTGTTATGCAATAACCTCTTGAAGGTGGAACAGGATTTTAAATAGTGATCAGGAAGCTCCTCACAACAACACAGCTCTGGTGTAAAGTCTGTTACAGTTTCTTGCTGATAAGACTTTTCTTGACTTGTTACATGTGTTCCTATTGATCTAATTTTTACCTAAACTAGAGGACAACCCAACAATAAAAGAGCTGTACTTTTAATGTATCTTGACTTCTCTGTAAACTGCCATAATGACAAAGTTGACACGGTTTCTATGAACTTTGGCAATTGTCTGTACAACTTGTTCTCGCCCTCTTGTCAGAGAACAGATAATAGTTTCTATCTTTTGTATTCCCTCTCTTTCTCTCTCTCTCTCTCTCTCTCTCTCTTGTGTGTACGTATACAACTGTAAGTCATCACACAACATACTCTAATCCACTTAGACATGGACATGTGACAAAAACAATAAGCCTTTCAACTTCTAACTTTGCATGCATACTCTTGAAATCTACATGAAATGTTATTAAGAGCCTTAAAACAAAAATCAAACAAAATATGGTTAGTAAAGTCCTTCACTTCCTAGAACTTTTACAACTTCCCTTAAGGGCTCTTATGGCAGCGTCCAAAGCCCTAATCAAATGCATATTAGCTGTGTGAGTTGGTCAAAGCCAGGCCGGGGATTACCACAGACAAAAGTCTGGGGTTACCTTGTTAAATTTGGGGAAACACAGAGAAAATGAAAGCCTTGCAATCTAATTTCCGTTGCATCACCGCCAAACAAACACAGGCGGCATGGCAAGATATTAGAGGGGATTATGGGAGGAAAAGGAACGAGGAAAAAGCCTTTGCTTCCTATTCAGTGCTTCTACCAATTCTGCTTCAATCCTGATCCAATCCCCCTGAAATTAGGCCTGGGGGACAAAGACGGACATGAAAGGATTGGAATGGGGTGACCGGGGTGGGGGTAACTCTAACTGTGAAGAGCAGAGGGACTCCTGGAGACGGCCGAACAGAAGACTGGAGGCCGAGAAGGGACTTGTTATTTAAATAATGCCCTCAGTTCATTCTTTCTTCTGAGCATGCCAAAAAATAAAAAGTGGCAATAAGTGGGCATTACATAAGATTTGCAAAAGAGCATACTTTCAAAATCATGTAGTTAATGGTCTGTTTGAATAAGTAGGGAGGCACTCTATCCTTATGCTCGTTTAGGGTCGTGTCTATCAGACACATGCTTGTTAATATGATATACTGTATATGGGAATCACATTGGTCATTGGTCAATATTAGGGATTGTTATTTATTGGTATGAATCGACACTGAAAAATATTACTGTTTTATTGATCAAATAAGCCATGGTGAGCATAAAATACTTTTTTCAAAACATTTACAAATCTTACTAACCCCAAACCTTTAAACAGTAGCATAACTAGATTAGTGAACCCCACAAGTCAGTTTTTAGGTGACTTGTCAACTATCCAGACCCATCCTTAACAAAAACCAGCCAACAAGAGCTCTCAACTGCACCAAACTCCAAAAATTATTACATATTCTCTTTTATCTACTGCTCTACTTGAGTAATATGTATCTGTTCTGACTTGCAACATGGAAGTCTGAAGTATTAAGATCACAATTATACATTTCACAATATGAGGACCAAGTATAAATCCAGTAAAGCTACATTTGTAGCTATCTAATTTTTTAAAGAGAGGATTTCTTCATTAACAAAAATGTCCACACTAGGTTGGCACTCACCCTTGCGTCGCCATTGCTTGGCCGGGCTCCATGACTGAAGGCGTGCGCTGGATCTTTATGGTACACTTTTAGGCAGGAGTGATCCGTGATGCTCCTGTGTTGGGAAAAATCCACATTAGTTACATATTCAGACCAAATGTCACCATCCGAACGAGGTCGGCCGCGGTGCGTTGAAGGTCGGCCCCTCAGCTCTGCCACAACAGGGTGCACTAGGGCTGACGAGATGTCAACACGTGACAGCGGAGAGTGACAGCGAGAAAGGTCAAAGGAATCGCGAGAATGAAGCGATTCACTGAGAGACACAGGCGAGCTGGAGCGACAAACTGGAGATGGAGTTGAGAAGTTACGGCTCTCCGAGACAGGATCCATGTCTGAGATGTCCGTTAATGTCCAGACTTCAATCCTCTGTATAGGTCCAAGAATGATTTACTAATACAGCATCGAGTGAAAACATTAACTGTCTACTAAGTAACCAAGCTTGTTTATTTATGTTTTAAAGTCTCTGTCTACCAGGATCGCTCATGATGTGTTTGCGTGTGAAACCTAGTTGTGTTAAGTGACGTGAACACTTTTCTTATGAAGTCTGATATGTGGTCATGTGGCTGTAATTCAGATTTACAGCCTTGATAGAAAAGGAGTCGTATCAAAGTGCAAGTTACATCACCATAGAAATGTAAGGGAGATGGACTGCTCCTCTGTCTACATGTGACAGTATAAATATGAGTCACTATTTACAGTTTCATCAGATCTGAGGAAACAAAGTGGATGAATAAACTTGGCTTTGATTGGTAAGTTCTTTAAAAAAACCATTAAATCGTTTGACGGTTATATGAATCTTTCTTATATTGATGTATTAACTAAGCTGAAACTGGTTTTGGTGGGAGGAACTGAATTTTCTTCAAAATTAATATTTTATTTACCAAGGATGCATTAAATTAAGTGACAGTAATAACAGTAAAGCTATATAGAATGTTAAAAAATATTTACATTTTAAATAAATGTTAAACTGGAAAAATAAACCCCTTTTTCAACATTGATTATAATATGTACAATAGTTTCATGAGCAAGAAATCAGCATATCAGAATGATTTCTGAAGGATCAAGTGATGCTGAAAACTGGAGTAATGGCTGCTGAAAGTTTTGCTTTGCCATCACAAACATGAATAGCATTTTGAATGGAAAATAGTTATTTAAATGTTTATAATATTTCACAACATTACTGTTTTTGTTGTATTTTGATCAAACAAATGCAGCCTTGGTGAGAATTAGACTTCTTTCAAAATATTTTTGAGCAGTAGTCTACTTTTAGCACATAGACATGGACTAAAAGTCACAAAACTCCAGCCACTCATTACACGGGGACTTTCAAATGTGATTCTGAGAATGTGTTTACTCTGTAAATAGGTAGAGAGATACGGTAAGGAAAGCAATGTACACATAAGTGTTTGTAGACTGAGGGTGAAGGGACAGACAAAAGACCAGAAAATGAGAGCGAAAGATATGTGGGAGTGTTTGTTTGAAGTGTGACATAAGTGTTATGTTAACATTAGCTGTGCTGGTGGGTGATGTATGATAGACAGTCAGCTTTATTGGTTTAAAGTCAGAGAAACAAATGCTGTGAGGTATTTTGCCAGTATATGAGACAGTAATTTGGTTCAAATAAAATCTAAATATAATGCTCTGTTCATGTGTATGCAAGCAAGGGTGGCTTATTTACAGTCTAGACTGTTTCAAAGAAATATTCTTAAAGATTTTCACAGCTATAGTTTCATATAAGATAATAACTCCCACACAAAATGAAAAGACTGCCATCCGTTTTTCACTGTCATGCTGTTCTTAGTATCACAAATAAGATTTGAAAGCCATGGCAGAGACAGCATTTTCAGCAAACAAAGATTACATTTCAGTGTTCCTCACATGAAGCTAACATATGGCAAAAGATTTGGAACACAATGCAGTCATATGGACTACTTTCATGACAGATTTAGGCTTATCTTTGTCGTTTTGTCTTTTTATTTGGAAAAAAGAGGCATGAACATTCTGCTAAATATTTCATTTTATATTCCACAAGCAGAACATAAGGGCGAGTATGCATGAGCTTTCATTCATTTTCAGCACTTGTTACTGCACATTTCCTGTAAAACTAATCCATGTGAAAGTTAAATTACTGAATTGGTTCTCAAGGAAAAAGCAAGAGAAAAGGAAATAGAGGTGCATTTGGACCTCGGAGAAGGTCACTTCCTATGTTAAGTGATGTCACAGAACTAGAGGAAGCAGGCCATATGGAATGAGGAAGGAAGAAGGTAAGCTGTTGAAACTTTAAGGAGGCTGAAGCTCATGCACACACACACTCACCTGACATCAGTGAGCTCGTAGTACACGTTCCTGGTCTCGTCTTTCACATAGATGGCGGTGCTGGGCGACTCCAGCATCTTCATGTTGAGCTGATGAGGGAAGGCACTAACGAACAGAGCTCTGATTGTATCTACACTTGTTATCTCATTAGGCATGCGCATCTGCTTTGTGTCATCTCCATACTGCAGATACAACACCCCTGAAAAAAAAAAAGAAACAAGAGAAGAAACGGTGAGAAAAGTTCAAGGCATTTTTTCGGGCATTCGAGCAGCTACTTGAAACTAAAATTCTGTAGTATTTTGTAATAAATTAAAAACAACACTTAAAACTCAAATCTTTTTAAAAGAGTTTAGTCATTAACTACGGTATGAAAAATGCTAAAATGATCTTTAACAGTGTTATTGAAATAATTATACATCTGTAATATCAGATAATATCTGATATGGCACTGATGCATCATGCATTTGTACATATCGATTAGCCAACTATCTCTTCCTCCATGATACTCTATGAGGCATCCACCCAGTTGTGGGTGTGGGTGTGTAAAATCTGCTGAGAAGAGCATGTGGGTGTGAGAGAGAGAGAGAGGGAGAGAGAGAGCGCAGTAGGGCGTGGTAGAATTTTCTGGGATGGATGGAGGGAGTTTTATGTCTGTCACGCATTCACAAGGGACTATATGAATGCATATATAAGAAATGTGTATTATATAAAAGACAGATGGATGGACAGACAGACAGACAGAGAGAGACATATAAATAGATACATGGATAGATCACTCAAAAAGTAAGAGAGATCACAAAAAAAAGCAGTTGAGAATATGTACTCCAAACTCCCACATAATTGCATCAACTCCTAAATAAATGAGAATATGAACGTTTGCTGTACTTGTAAACAGGCCGTGCTGATGCCTGGAAAACCAGTCTGCAAACCTACAGTTGTAACTATGCAACTGTCAGCCAAACACAGAAACAAGACGACGGTTCTAGCTCACTGCACAAATGTAACTTTCACTCCTTTCTGCTCTGTACAAACATTCATGTAGCCAAACCAGATCTGCATGTTGATTAAAGAAAGCATGTTGGATGTTTATACCCTAGTAAAGAAAAGCAGATCTATTTTTGTGCTGTCTGGCTATATAAGCCACATGAAGTGATGCATGTATCCTTCATGGAGATGAATGCAGCTCAGTGAAAACATTTGAAAATGGATCCAATGTTGCGTGATAATATCATAATTGTTGTCACTCAGTTTGCAAAGTATTCTATATATCAGAATTGAGAATTAATTGTGACTTTGTGAATCAAATCAAATTGAGAGATCCCAAATGTTTCCCACTGTTTTAAACACACTGTTTTTTCATTCAGTGCTGTTTTTTCATTCAACTCACTTTGGTTTGGAACAGTTTCTGAAACACTACCCTACAATTTCACTATAATGACCAGCATTAATAACTAATTACCGAGCATCAAACAATCAACAGCATATAATTCAGATGAGCACCTTGGGCAAAATGCCAAGCCACATCTGAATAACTGCTTCCATCACAATCACATCCAAACACTCTTAGCCAAACTTGAAAACCCTCAGAGGCAAAAGCTTCTAATTGTTTGAATTTTAATACAACCACATGAGACATTTCAATCATTCATTCATACTGTTTACTGTGGAAAAATATGATTTATTGTAATAACAAATGTATTATTATATCATTCACTGTCTTGTTGTCCAACTAAAGACACAAGTAAGATTTCAGTAACCTACCATATTTTGAGAAATAACTGAAAAGTATTTTATTATTATTTATATACTATTATATTATTTATTAATATTTTCTATTAAGCTTTTATGTTTTATATTTTCAGATTTAATTTTAGTTAAATTTTAAGCATTTTTGTTATCTCTCATTTTCATTTGTTTAAATCTTTTTAATCTTATATATATATATATATATATATATATATATATATATATATAAATAATCATAAATAAATAATATATAAAAAATAATTAACAATTACAAGATTGCATACTTAACATCTTATACAAAGTCATGAACTGCACATCCCATGATGCACTGCGTCTGTGAATGATGTAAACAAATATAAATGGTACAGTATTAAACTACTGGCTAAACATCAACTTGCAGCTGAATAAAAGATGACATATTTGAAGTTAATTACAAAATTGCAAAAAGTTTTTTGTTACAAATAAATTTCTGTAAAAGATAAATGAATTAAAGTTTTAATTCCAGAGCCTATACTCTAAAAGAAGGTCTTAAACAAACCTAAGACAACATCTTTTAACAGTGACTGAAACTAAATACCGCTGAACTAGATGAATGATGACTTACAGCAATCGGGTTGACGCTGAATCGCTCTAATAGATGCACGTTTCCTTGCCTTTGTGTTCCTTACTGATTAAACAAAATCTAGTTTCTTTCTGCATGTCTCTCTGCATCTATCTTCTCAGATGAATTTCGAGGGAATAGTCTGAGTGAACACACGATTTCTCCCAATAACTATCTTTCCATCTGGTCCTTGTTTAAACCAACCAATCAGAGCTGAGCAGCCAGAGAAGGCTCCCATTTCAAGGCCTGTGTATGTTTGACCGTCATTCTATCTGGATGTACGGAGAATACAGAGTGTGCTAGTGAATATGTGTGTGTGTGTGCTAGCAAAAGAGTTCTATTTCCGTGTGTTTCTGTGTGTGTCCACAAGTCTGTGCCGTAATACACGCCTGTGCGCTGTTAAGTACAGGCTATGAATTTCAGCTGTGGTGCCTTGTATATTTCCATTACATGAAGCGGTAATGACAGAGCTGAATTCGCTGTTATGACACTGAACTTAAATACAAGAGACAGACAGACAAACTTAAGTAAATACACACTTCCACAGACGCTTTAACTCTGCAACTAAATCATTTGGCAGTAGACGGGAAATAAGTAAAGCAGCGGTGTGAGATCACTCATTCACAGACCCACAGAAAGCTCAGCTGATTTCCGCAGAAATCGAACACCCATCATTAATAAAATTTGACAGGTCCCGCTGCAAACTTTGCAAGTTTGAATTAAATGGGTAAAATATATTGTACGTGTATTGTATAGTTTAGGGGTGTCCACGACTAATGATTTTCACAGTCAAATCAGAATTTTCGAATCTTGCCGATAGTCAACTAATAGTCAAATCATATGTTTGGGTGCAGGGCAAAATACGTTACCAAGAGTCAAGTCAGACATTCGACTGATGTTAACACACAGGGATACACACGTGTATCGGATGCCTCACAGATACAAAATAATGTTTTGATTAAAAGGTAGTTAACATTAAACCAGCAAATTCAAAAAAAATTTATAAAGGTGCTCTCATATAACGTTATGTATATGACAGTAGTTATTAACGGTCTGCATTTTTGTTTTAAGCTGCGCGCGCTGAAGATGACCAATAGAATGAAGTAGCCTATTTGATAGCAGGTTTTTTAATCAATGGTATTAAACTCATTTATCTCCTATAGAATACAATTCGTTAATTATACAACATAAAGTTAATATTACGACTTATAGGCTATCTGCACAAAATGCCTCGAATGCATGAACGTGTCTGTGCAGCTCTGAATGAACTCCTTTTGTGGACACGTTCTTCACACAACATTGTGCAGAAACACGGCAACTAAACTCTAAAAAATTCACAGCGTTTTATTATAATAGTATTCTCAATATAATGTTATGTATATGACAGTCCCAGTCATTGTTATTAATATTATGCATTGCTGTTTGTCCTGCTCGCACTGCACGCTGAAGAGATATCACCATAGTAGTACACACAATGAAGATACACGTATTCGTATTGAACCATTCAGTACAAGGCTTCCGGTTCGGTACGCATTAAAAACCGAAAGATTCGTTGAACTAATCCCTAATCCTATTACATTTAGAAATTAAAAGAGTGTTCTCAAACTCAATTCCTGGAGGGCCACGGCTCTGAACAGTTTAGCTCCAACCCTAATCGAACACACGTGATCCAGCTAATCAAGGTCTTCAGGACTACTAGAAACTATCAAGCAGGTGTGAGTTGGTGCTGGTTGGAGCTAAACTCTGCAGAGCTGTGGCCCTCCAGGAATTGAGTTTGAGACCACTAAGAGTGTGAAATATAATGTTCTCAGTGCCACTTCGCTCAACAAGCAACCCAAATAACGTAACAAGCAGCCCAGTGGTGTAGCGGACAGCCCCGAAAATAACCTCCCCTTGCTGGGTTGCGTCAAAAGACGATGATCTTGATGAGATATTGTCAAAAATATCATTTGGCGTCATGCTCAAAGCTCCATCATTACTGCGTCATTCTGTTTTTACTTTCGCTTTCTGCATAGTGAATTGACTAAAATTAAGACGTTCGCTGACATTGTTTTGCATGTTACTTATATTTCCAACTTAAGCAATTATATATATATTAATTTCCGAAGTAAGCAATGATCCCCCCCCACCACTCCCATCGAAAACATAACAAAACAGGACACCACTTGAAACATCACATTGAAATAAACTATGAATATTGTGAACTGTTATACCCCTAGTATTTACATATTATTTAGTATGTGCATATCAATGTGTATACCTAGTGAGCGATCTTTGGTCTGGTTGGTAGAGCGGACCACGGGCAAACTGGCTCGAGACCGGGAGCCTCGGGTGAAGGCCATAGGCATGTCGCACTCAGACATGACCTCCAGAGCATCTAGAGAGACCAGTGAGCCGTGCTCCACCTGATCCACAAACACAGGCACTGGACTTGAACACTCCACACTCTGCTTAGGGCCTCGGCTCTGTAGAAAAAAGAAAAGTTCAGACAACATGCTGGATTTGATGACACATCATTAGAGCAATTCCTCAAACCCATCTTTAGCTTCTCTGGGAAACAGATCATATCAATTTAAGATGTTATGGCTGTTTTAGGACAGTAGTTGGTTCAAAATGGTCTACTAGCACAAACCAGCTTGATAAAACCATTTTGACAGATCATACCAGATTAAAATGGTCAGGCTGTTTTTTTAAGAACGTTTAGCTGGTTTAAAAAGTGGTCTACCAGCAATTACTTGCTTAATAAAGTAATTTTTGTCTTTTTTAGGACATGGTAGACTGTTTTGGGGATGTGGTAGGTGGTCAAAGTCATTTTTGTCTTTTCTGCTTGAAAAACTAGATCATACCACTGTTGTTTATGAAATGTTAGTTGGTTTATAGCTGGTTTAAGTGGTCTACTTTAGAAAGAACCAGCTTGATGAAGCCATTTTTAGTCTTCTCATCTGGAAAACTAGATTCTACCAGATAAAGTCATCAACCATATGATTTGATGATATGTATAACTGGTTTAAAGTGGTCTAACAACACTGATCAGAATGATTAAAATGATCTACCTAGTCAATCTCTGCACCAGCAACTAGTAGACCAACATCAAAGTTGTCCATCTTTTTGAATCACCATCTAGCTTATGACCATCTCGACTAGTAACAACCTTAAAAATAAAGGTTCTTATTGGCATTAATGGTTTCATGAAGAACCTTAACATCTGTGGAAACTTGTCACTGCACAAAAGGTTATTTTATGGAATAACTGCTGAAAAAAAAACTTTATTTTTAACAGTGTAGAATCTTGTAAAACCATCAGAAGCTGGTTTTAGCTAGATTTCCAGCAGGGTTTTCTTCACTACATGCATGAAACTTAAACTACTCACTGTGACCAAAGCATAATTTGTTGGAATTACATTAACATTTTCTGAAACACACATCGCACATTTCATTTAAAGGAACAGGCACCGTTCAACTGTGAAGACTGCAATCAGTCATGCAGATCAGACTGGTACATACACCAAAAACTAGATTCAAAATGTATCCATCTAAGACAGTATGGATATGACTGTATATATCAATACAGTCAGTACAATCAGTTTCAGATGAATACGTTTTTCCATGTTAGGTGGTTTTGTGGGATTGTTAAACACACACATGCAGAACACACACACTTTCTTTCATACTGGTACTGACTCTGCGTGAATGAACGTTCTGGATTTTCAGCAGATATCTTTGAATATCTATCTCAGAGTGCAGAGCCGACAACATCCCCTGAAATAACTATTAGGGCAGAGAGAAGAGAGCCTGAAAAGAGAGAAGCATGAGAAGAGAGCATCTCTTTTCTTTCATACAGAGCATGAAAGAAAGAAAAAAAAAAACCTTGATGAGGAATGTATGCATAATAGAACAGAAAATATGGAATTCAGTTTGAAAATCCCCACAAACCCACAGCAGATGATGAGCACCTTCACTCTAAACATTTTATAACCTTCAAAAAGTGTTTCATAAGTACTTCCTCCAACACGAAGAGATGCACAGAAGTTTGTGACAGTGCAATTTTATAATTCATTTAAACAGCTTTTGATTTTGAATTTGTATTCAATCACGCCACATTTGTTTACCAGCTATTCAGGAACTACATCAAGGTGAGTAAAATATGACATACAATCATTAGCTAACTATTCCTTTAAAATCTGGTAACAGGAATCAGTTTCAATCAAATACCTTTTATAATAAGTCATGACATCTGATAAAAAAGAGCTTTTGATATTTAAATTGGCTGATGCATGGTTAACAGTCAACTAATGTATGAAAGAACAGATCTCCTCACACACCTGCGGTTTCTAGTAATTGAGATGTTTATTCATCTCTTTGATACGAGGTAGCAAAAGAGAGAGTTTGAACTAAACCAGATGAAACAGAATCAGAACTTTCCAGACCACAGCAAAGTGTCCTGGGGTTCTTTTGAGGGCAGGAGGTGGGTAATTAGATCCACAACCACCAACACGATGACAGTCAGTGGGCACGCACAAAACAGGAGCTGTCAACCAACCGATGACAATAAAAGCTCAAGGGTGTGTTTGTGCGTTTATGTGTGTGTGAGTCACCACAGGTTAGCTTCTATTCTCAAACCTTTTCTATAATTAGCTAAAGTTCATCACAAATTTTTGGGCATTTGAGACATCGAGAGAATTGAGAATGAAGAGTTAAATATCTCAATTCAAGTACCAAAGCCAAGAAATACCACAGTAAACAATGTAATGTTGCTTAAAATACTGGACTACACTATTAATTTCAGTTAAACTTTGTAGAATAATAGAAAAACGCAAACAGGCTATTACTAGCCAATTTATAAAAGATATCATAATTTATAATAATTTATTACTAATTTCAAAACAATTATTAAGAAATCATATTTACTAAAAATAGTTGTTAAAATGATATTAAAGTAAAATAATGGACACAAAATACAACAACAAAAATAGTATGACAAAAAAGTTAAAATGTTATGATAATATAATCATAATACGGTAAAAAATGAATAAAATAATAATATATATATATATATACATATATATATATATATATATATATATATATATATATATATATATGTGTGTGTGTATATATATCACAGTACATTAAAATTATTTAATAAAATAGTATAAATATAATAATCAGTGTATTTTTAGAAAATAGTATAGCAGTGGTGCCTGGATGGTACATTATTGGCATTGCATTTTAAAAATATGCTGCATGCTTTAAAAGCTAATATTACCCATAACAAACACCGAGGAAGTCTATAATATCTGGAGACAGCTGTCTGTTAACATACCCATGGCAGTTGCCCAGCTGACGCATATTTGTTAGAAGGTCTGTAATATCATACATGTGTTTTCCACCCTACAGATCTGAATACAGTTATATCACATATACAGATATTGCATGAACTACTGATCCAGAAATGCTTTGGTCAGGTTTGGATTCTGTTTCTACAAAGGGAGATTATCTTTACACAGCAGGTCGTGGTTATGATAACTCACTTATCTTTAATTCACTTATCTTCATGGTTATCTATGTGGAAACTGTGGGTAAGAAAATAGCTAGTAACATTCATATCCCCAGCTGTAAGAATAAAAAGTTTGTGTGTGTTGGCATGAATGATAACGATACAAACAGAGATAAGGAGATACTGGCAATACTGCAAAGCTTTTATAGTAAAGCCGATAATGCCTGTTATGAAATACGAGAAAGAAAGGCAGTAAAAAAAAATTAATAACTGGACCAGATACCATGAGTCAAAAAAAAATTTCAGGCCAAAGTTAACCAGTCTATGTTTTTAGTAATGAATGAGAAGGGCTGGACAGAGCTGAACTGAACTGACCCTGACAGTTGTTTTACCCTTTTTTCTGGGCATGATACTTCACTTAGGCTGGGATTCCCCTTACTAAAAGAGTAATGTGACATCAGCTATACCCATTATGGACAAAAAACACTCACACACAAGATGCCTTGAAGTCTATGATGTCCTGTCCTTGTCTGCCCCCTTAGACAACATTAAAAGAGACATATTTTACTTTTTCCTTAAAGTTATTTTTCTACTATAGTGGATTCTTTCGCCAACAGCATTTTCACCCTCTCTTTGGCCCCTGGAATAATTTTTGCTACTGTAACTTTAAAAATCAATTTAACCTTAAATACCTTCTATGTGCGAATGATTGGCTAACATTTTGTATCTGAAATAAGTAACAATGGCAAGTGGTTGGGCATTTAAAAGGTGTTGATGTAAATATTGGCAGTCAGTCATATGTAAAAGCCTGAAGAGCCGTTTTTCTGCTTAGTCTCCAAAAAAAAAAAAAAAAAAAAAAATTATTTTCTGTTGAGAAAGTTAGAGAATAGCTACATGGTACATTAAAATCTTTTATTTAAAAAGAACAAAGAAAATCTTGTTTTATATGGCATGAACATCTTAAATGAACCAGATACTGAATAAAAGCAGAGTATAGCAAGAGAGAAGAAGTTTAAAGACACATATTCAAAGTGAAAGTGACATGACATACAGCCAAGTATGGTGACCCATACTTGGAATTAGTGCTCTGCATTTAACCCATCCAAAGTGCACACACACAGCAGTGAACACACACACACCATGAACACACACCCTAAGCAGTGGGCAGCCATTGATGCTGCAGCACCCGGGGTCAGTTGGGGGTTTGGTGCCTTGCTCAAGGGCACTTCAGTCGTGGTATTGCCGGCCCAAGACTCAAACCCACAACCTTAGGGTTAGGACTCTTAGGGTCATACTCTCTAACCACTAGGCCACAACTTTCCGACTTCTCAACTTCATGTCAGTCCCAGTGATGGTTTAGTCTAAGAGTAAGATGAACTGACATCAATGCTGATATGGCCTCTAAAATATCCAATCATGATATCTTCATAACTATAGACTTGGTTGTACTAACAGTAATTAAACTGCTGGAGGTATGAGGTTTTAGTCTTGTTTCTTATTAGCAGGTGTTTCTACCCAACTGCATTACAAGGTGGATCACATTAGTTCTGCTATCTGCACTACCATTGGTAGTCATTGCATCATGTCATTTGCACAAAATTGAACTACCCTCTGTAATAAAAATGAATGACTTGCGATCACTTTTTCATATGGGATAACTGAATCTATCCCACCATGAAAAGATCAAGTGTAAATGGCCTCCAAGACGCATCTGAGATGGACAGCAATTTGATCATTGACTCAAACCACCATATTTAACAATCAAAATATTTTCTTTCCTAAACCAGACACACGATCTTATCAGTAATGCAATAACAGACCTACAGTTAGCTCTATATCGCCTGCACACACAGCAGGCCTGCAGATACTGTATCTAAATCCTGTTGAACCAAGAGTATCTGGAAAGTTGTCCATCTGGTGAAAGGTATAAAGGCCATTTTCCTCTTTTCCTTTTATGCCGAATCTTATTTCTATGTCTCTCTCCAATTCTGAGTGGATAGGGCAGTGCAGGAACATGTGAGGGTGAGGTTACAGTCTGTCTGGGCCAAACAGAACCAGATGGTGGCTCTCTGTTTTTCCGCTCACAAAGACTTGTGACATGCTTTCACCATGCTTGAGGTCTGGTCCGCACGCAAATGTGGGACACAGATGTTCGGCAGATGTGTGTGTGTTGATAAACATCTGAGCAATCCATCACATCTGCACTGACACCTTTGCAGGAAAATATCACACACACACACACACACACACACATGCACAGATGGGTTTGGGCATGTTTGCTGACTTTGCAGGTTCGTTCTTAATATAATAGAGAGGTATTTCTGCTGTTGGTGTCAGTGTGTCTGTCAGTGATGTTGCTAAAATTCAAAGTTCAAATGTGTCCTTTTCGAAATAACAATAACAAACTACAGCCAAATTGTATATAGTATAAAAAACTGATATTTTGGGTTGTATTTTTCAGTAAAATGTTACTAGAAAATACATTAAGATAAATTAGATTAAATATTAAATATTTCATGTTTTTCTTTCCTCACTATATACAAGGTTTAAATATTATATTCAAGATTGCTTGATTGTTTGAAGAATGATTTAGATATTTAGGTAACATTTATTATAAGATGATGTATTTAGACTGTATTTGCAGTTGCAAATGTATTTACTATTGTAATAACCATAAAATATGCATAACTACTAGTAAATAACCCTAAACCAAATTGTAACCTTAACCCTATAATAAGTACATGCATTTAATTAATATTACTCAGTACTTACTTGGGTAATTACAATGTAAGAATATCACCTTAAAATAAAATATAACCAATATTTTTTTACATGTTTTTTGCACAACTGGTATGATTTCTCACATAGTGTTGGTTTAAATAAAATATAAAATTGTTGCTGCAAGATAAATATGTAATGCAGCGGTTACTAAGACTTTACCCTCTCACTTTACACATTTTACGACAGATGCTGAATGCAGAAAATTCAAAAGTCTCATTGTCTGTGCCTAATAAAGGCTTTGATATAACTTCCTGATTGTATCTGAATTAACCCTGCTTGATGATCCTAACCTCCATAACCCTGAACTGTCTCTAGACATACATCCCCACCTGGAGGGTTACATTTCAATTATCCTCCTTTGTCAATCAAAAAGCAAAGGTCACCACCCTGAGAAATTCCCCTTTTTAAGAACATCTCAACAGACTTTAACAAATAGACATTCACTGAGAATAATAAAATGTCACTAGCTATTTTAATAATACTGTTACTGTCTGTGTCAGCCTCATCCAAGGAGTATTAAATACTGTAATCATCAGCAATTTCATGGTCTAACTGGAAAATTGGCTGTTTTCCTACTATTTCTGCTAACCTTGGTGGTTTGAACTGTATCAGAAAAAGGAGAGAAAGTCTCTGAATTGAAAAGGAAGGAATGTGCTGACATATCAATAACCTTGAGTGTGTGTATTGTACCATAACTGTGAGAAATCCACATTCTGCAGAAAATGTTATGTAGCATCTTAGTACTATAACATGACACTTTAACATATACACACTATCATTCTAAAGTTTATGGTTGGTAAACTTTGTAAATATTTTTGAAAGAAGATTCTTATGCTCACCGGGGCTGCATTTATTTGATCAAAATATGGTAATTCTAAGTCTTAGTGTCCACAAACTCACATTTCAATAACAGATCAAACTACAGCTTTAACCAAACCTATCTCCACTCAACAAAACAAAGCTCTGGTCCTCATTTTGATCTTTGGTCTAGTACTGGCCCATGAAGAATATGAGAGGTCAACCTCAACCTTAAGTGAGGACAGTTACAGACTCTCCTCTCTCATTTCAGGACACTGACCACTGCCACATACTCACACAGATACACACAATGACAAAAACACACAAGAAAAAAGAGGAAATTATATCTTTCAGATGACAGGATAAGAGAAGGTGTGGGTGAAAGAGTGGAACAACAGAGAGCAGAATAAAAGAAAAAGAGACAACAAATAGTAACAGAATGAGTCACTAATCTATATGCTGAAAGATCATTTTTCAAACCTGTCTAACACTGAGACAAAACACTCCTGAGAAATCTTAGCATAACTCCCACCTTCTCTGTGGGGTTACCTTTTTAGATATTCTCAAAAACCTTGGTGTAACTGAATCAAAAGTTTCACTTACGCAAACTGAGATATACAATCTTTGTAAACATACACTATCGTTCAAAATTTCACTAAAACTTTCTTTGAAAGAGAAAGAAATTGAAAAATTAAATTGCTCTAAAGTGACAAAAAGACATTTACAATATAAAAAAGGTTTCAATTTCAAATAAAGCTGAACTTTTAAACTTTCTATACCCTGATAAAAAAAATAAAAATAAAAAAAAACTGTTCCAAAAAACTGTTTCATGAGTCCGCACTTAAAGGTATTTGGCATGCTGTCCAGGGAGAGAGCTCAGAACTTGGCAAGACTCCCGAGCCCAGGGCAAGAGGGGTCCAAGCTCGGTGTCCAGCACCGGCCCAAATAGCAATTAGAACAGGACAGCAGCCAGATACGTGCATTTATGACCCCCCAAAAAGCAAGGTTTAATGTTAAAGGGGTGCTGGATGTCCTTTGGTATACAATTGTTGCGGCAGTATCTAGGAAGAGAATTTGGCTTCTGTGGAAGTGTTCACTGCTGAAAGACAGAGATAAAGGCTAGAGAAAAACAGAAAAGGCTCCTGCAGGAGCGGCTACCACTATGGCAGTAGAGAAATATAGGAAAGGCTCCTGCAGGAGCAGACACTGCTGCGGCAGTAGAGAAATACAGGAAAGGCTCCTGTAGGAGCAGACACTGCTGCGGCAGTAGAGAAATACAGGAAAGGCTCCTGTAGGAGCAGACACTGCAGCAGTAGTAGGGGAGAGAGATAAAGGCTCCTGCAGGAATGGACACTGCTGCAGCATTAGAGAAATACAGAAAAGGCTCCTGCAGGAGCAGCTACTGCAGCGGCAGTCGGGAAATACAGAAAAAGATCCTGCAGGAGTGGACACTGCTGTGGCAGTAGGAAAGAGAGATGGGGCTTCTGCGGGAGTGGCTACTGCTGCGGCAGTAGGGAAATAGGAAAAGGCTCCTGCTGGAGCGGACACTTTTTGTTGATGTTGAGGTGAGAGATGAATGAGATGATGGTGAGCATGCTGTTAGATAAGACTGGAGGGTCCTAGGAGAGACAGCTTGTAGGATAGAATTGGGGGAAGCTTCAAGGAGACGTTTCAGTGGATGGTTTATGTGAATATCAGCTCTAAATAGGGAGGGACTGGGGATGGGATGGTTCCACCTCTGGTGCCAACAGTCTGAACCTCTGACAAAATCTATAACCTGTTGCTGCTGGCTCAGGGGGTAGGGGAGGTTCCAAGGCGAGAGCATTCGGGAGGTGGGTAGGGGTGTGGCAGATAGAGAGAAGAAAGATAAAAAGAAGGAAGAGTGAGCATGCGAGGGGCGAGGAGGAAAGGTAGCCACTGGAACCGCTTGTGGAGGCGTGCTCATGCTTGGGACAGCTCTAGGAGCAGAAAAAGAGGGGTAAAGAGAGGGGGAATGGTTGGCGTCTGGGCCTGCCCCATTAGCGGAGGCATGCTCACACTTGGGATGGCTCTGGGAGAGGGAGCATAAGAAAAGGAGGGGAAGAGAGGGGGAATGGTAGGAAAAAGGGGTAAGAAGTAGCAGATGGAAAGTCTGAGATGTGAGGGCCTGTGTTGCTTCTCGCTTGCTTCACATGCTGTAGCTGCAAGCCATGGGAAGGGAGTCCTGAAGACCCTGTGCAGCCTGCACTGCTTGCAGAGGCAGCCTCATTCTAGTGTTTGCTATGGGAGCTGGAGGTCATTGAACAGAAAATTGGTTATTAGTAGCATGAGGGAGCGGAAGAGATGTGGGTATGTTTTACAAATGGAGGCAGCCTCACATTTGCTTCAGCTGCTGTGGCTGTAGCCCATAGGGAAGGGGGTGTGGTTTGTGACGTCCTGAAGACTGCTAGCGGAGTCAGCCTCACGCTAACGTCTGCTATGGGAGCTGGAGGCTGCTGAAAGGAAAAAAGAGGGTTAGAAGTAACAGGATGGAAATACTGAGATGTGCGGGTCTGTGTTGCAAGCAGAAGCAGCTTCATGCTTGCTTTGGCTGCTGTAGCTGTAGGCCGCGGGGAAGTGGAAGATAAATTCTGAGAAGGAATACTGAGTGGATGAGGCCAGAAGAGCCATGGTGAAAAGTTGAGTCGCAGCGGGAAGTGTAGTGAGATCTGGGGCGCGGCCCAGGCTCGTTGAAGGCCTGCTGCTGCTGCGACCCAGCAATCGAGGAAAGGTCTGGCCAGAGCATGTGGCTGGTAGAGAAGAGAAGAGCAGCAGCTGCATTGAAGCCAGGTGCTCGGCGGCCATGTCTGGTAGGGAAGGAGTGATCATGGGGCGGGCAAATTGTGGTGGATCTGAAAAATCCCCAGTATAGGTCTCTTCGTTGGACGGAATTTGGGTCTGTGATAAGATGGCAAAGGGAGCAAACCAAATGCTGAAAGTCGAGAGATAACGAAGGTAGGATTTACTTGGTTATTTATAGGAGTTTTATCTTGTGCTGATTGGATAAATGGTGTAATCAATGATGAACTGGCCATGTTAATTATCTGTGCGTTCTCCTCCCAAAATTTGTTTATAAAACATCACTATGCACTCCAACTGTTTACAATATTGAGAATAATAACAAATATTTATTGAGCACCAAATTAACATATAATATTACTATATTACTGAAGGATCATGTCACAATGAAGACTGGATTAATGGCTGCTAAAAAAATTGCTTTGCTATCACAGAAAAAAAAAACTGTATAAAAATTACAGTTGCCATTGCATATGTTTGAACGGTACAATATGAAGTTCCTTTTTTCAGATATAATTAAGAAAAGTGTTTTAACTTCACTGAACAGCTCTGATTGACCAGGCGACATCAACAGTTGTGATTGAGTCACCCAAGAAGTGTAAACAGGACTAGGGCTGGGTATTGTTCAAAATCTTTCGATCCGGTGCCAATTTCGATACCTCAGTTTCGATACCAGTTCCTAACGATACTTTTTTCGATACCATATGTTTTAAAATCCATTTCAACATCAACACAAATACATTAAACACAAAACTTTTATTTTTCACCTTAATTAAAACAAATTCTGGTAACACTTCACATTCAGGATAACATTATTAATACAACTGGTTGTGCTTTTTGGATAGGGGTGTGCCAGCAGACACTCAGGATTGGTATCAATCCTAACTTGGCCAAAATTAACAAAAAAAGAGAAACCTTTTTGCCACATATTATAAATAAATAAATAAACAAATGATATTGTGAACAGGCTAATATTGAACCAACTAAAATGCAAAGGAAATTAAAAAAAAAACCTTTTTAGTGCAAAATCAAACTGCATTTGTGGGTTAAAGAACATTTCATGACTTCTACAACTGTACATTTGTGGCTACTGTGGCTTAATTATAAACGCTATCGTTAACTCATATTTACCATAGTAAAAACATGGTACATTTTCTTTAGTTTATAATTAACCCACAGTAGCCACAAATGTACAGTTGTCTGAGAAGTCATGAAATGTTCTTTAACATCATGAACCATAAAATGTAGTCATCATTCTGCTATGGTTTATTTTCAAAATAGGTAAACACAGGTCACAAGTTAACACGGTCACATTTCCTTGATTCAGCAGCTGCACGATGTGCCGCCGAGAGTCCTGTCTTGAATCCAGAGACCTGGAGCTGATTCGGTGTAGATAAGTAGCTCGGTGGTTCGTGACTGTTGTCTCGTGGCGAGCCATCTTTTAGCGCGTGTTCGAAACCCGCGCGAACACAGACGTACTTTATTTTTATTTTTTGTTTGTCCTACTTACTCCAGCCGCGAAACGGGCGATCATACTAATAACTTGTAATCTTTACAAGAATATCAGAGTCATGCAATGAGCATGTCTGCGTTTATTAGACACTTAATATCACGTCAGTTGGTGCTTTCAGAATCGCGGAATCTGCTGCCGTCGTTCCAGCACATCTGCCGCGGAGACCTAAACCAGGAAGTTGGTCACCAGATAACACGGTAAATAGTTAAACCCTAAGACCGGCTTTGGTTGCAATACTCTTTCACCTCTTTGGCATTGTAAAATGGAAACGTTTTGAGAAAAACAACTACACTTGTGTTGTGTGACTGCGAGTATCTTCAGAAATTGTCCCGGTCACGTGGTGGTGGACAACCAATCACGGCAAATTTAGGTCCTTACATGCACGTATGCTACAAGCTCACACAGACACAGCCGCTTGGCAAAAAAATAAAAAACCGCTGCTTGGCTTTTGGAACCGAAATTTAGCACCGAAAGATAAATAATTTTTAGATACTTATAGTATCAAAGTTTTTCGTTCGATACCATAAAGGCATCTAATTTCGGTACCCAGCCCTAAACAGGACCAAGTTTTTAATACACCTGTAATTTATCTACTTACTCTAAAGTGTAATATGCAAAGTGCCACCATAAAAATGACCCCGTTCAAGAAGATACATCATTCGTTCAGTGATTTTTGTATAATAAAAGGCATCTCTCACACACCATAACAATGCATAGCTGGTTGGCTCCTCTGCACATCATGCTTAAATGAGCATCAAATCCCCATCAGAGCAGCTTACCGCAGTATTTGCATGGCCCTGTGAAATTGGACCATTCATGGGAATAAAACAGCCAAACATGCAAAGCTGAAACTGCTCTGATCCTTTGAACTGACAGCGTCTCCAGTGTGAGCTCATGACCCTGGAATGACCCACAACTAAACATTTTAATATATCAATTCACTCATGTCTGTTCTTGGCAGGCAACAGCAATTCTGGACAACTGGGATGGTGCCAAGCAGTTGATCTGAGACCAGCCAGGGGTAACCTCACTAAAATGAACTGCACTGAAGATCATTACGAAGAATCTCAGCATTGTAGTGCATAGGGTTATGTCGACAATAAATCTGCGCTAATATTTTGATTCATTTAAGTGTTTCTGACACCCAGCAATTCAATATTACAGGATAATTTGTGCAAATGAATATCCAGCATAATTAGAGAGTGCTAGTTAGGGTTTCAAACTGGCATAAACAATGGTGTCTTGCACAACCATTAATTGGAAGAACATATGTCTTTATAATGAATTTAAAAATGAATCTTACACTTAAAATCAACTTGCTGTCTGACAGCAGGCTCAGTTTCCACCCAGAATGCTAATCCCTTTTTGACCAATGCTCTTAAAGTCATTTCATTAGCTGTTAAAGTCTGCAACAGGATGAATTCTTAGTGCAACTTTCCAAACAGGTTTAATAGACTATACCATGGCTCAGTTAATTTGAAAGCATACGCTGACAGCCTCTTGCAGCATTATTGATGGTCTATCAGTTTATAAGCATTCAGTATGTTTTGTCAAGTCAATAAAAAAATAGCATCATATTGTAATACCTAATTTAATCAACAAAGGCTCATTGGAAAACAATGCCCCCACCATTTTTACAAAAATCCTAACTAACACTAGTGAAAGTAAAACACCAAGAATTTTCCACACAAATTAATAATGGTGGCAGATAATCAAATAATAAAGACTTATTTTTGCATGGGTCCTTCCACAACACAATGCTATAACCTCACAACACTTGTACTATAATGCATTATTTGTGAACTAAATAAACTGCATCACATTACTAGCTCCATATATTTGGCTCTTTTGACATAGTAAACATGCTAGGTAGCTCACCTAGTATAGGGCTGTACTTGTGATACACAGCACTGATTTTAACAGGTTTTATTCAAACATATTACATTACATGTGTGTGTGGTTCTCTGTGTGTGCGTGTGTGCCAACCATGGTAGTATAATAATTATTCTTCATTTAAATAACCCCATATTTTCCTATATTGTCTTAGGTTTGTCGGAGGAAATTATTAACCATATTGCTTAGATTTTCTGGTTCGCAACTGGTTATTTTAAAACAGGAACTGTTTTATTATCATAAGAATTAGAATGCTTTATCAGTTGCCAGCAAATTATCATGACATATTGTTTTTCTTAGCTAAATACTTTGAAAATATGAGTACAGTTGTCCTGCTTTTATTCTATTCTTTTATTTGTTAGGCTCCGTTTTTATACACTTATCTAATTTTGTTATTAATAAAAAAGCCTGAAAGCCTTGCTGAAACGTTTACATACACTAAAAATATACATTTTCATCTTATTTTTTATATCTTCGGTCAAGCTCCGCCCCCTTCCCATTATTTGAACCTTGGACCAAGTTTCCCTACAAACTACTACATAAACTTCTCACGCCAACAACAAACCCCGAAAGTCAGGTCTTCACATCTTAAATGTTCCCACGCAAACAAGATTGCAGGAAAAACGAAAAAAAAAACATATCTCAAGAAGTCAATCGCTGTCTTAAATCTAGAACGGACATGAACAGTCAGCAAGTTCTATTAAACATCCAAACGATGGCTAAAAGCCTCCCATGCACCCCAAACGCACCCTGAGCACACCTGGTTAGTTAGGGACAGCAGACTCCTGCTATCGTTGTTTTTCTTATCCGCATCTTTTCAGTCGTGTCACACCCCAGAATGAATCGCATATCGGGTTACTTACAGCAACAGCAACGTGCAGAAACGCAAACATGCGCGCGTCTTCTCTTACAGAACGCGCCGCTCAGAAGTTTGCGCGCAAGACTACAACTAGACAATCGCATGATCAGCGAGTATCCAGGCTAGTAGACTGAGTTTATATAAATAGATGAAAGTTTTTAAAAAGTATGAGGAACTGTTACCTTATTTCACAATATGCATGCACCCTCAAAACAACCGTCCTCAGTTCCGACTCATTCTCAGTATTCCGATCATTTGGAGGAAGGCTGAATAGCTTGCCATGTCCTTTTAGTCTCTTTTCCCGGGGTAAGTACAGTTCACTCAATGAAAGAGCCCGAGTGTGTGAGAGTGTGTGTGAGTCGCGCGCCCCTCCTCTCCGCGCTTCGCCCCAACAGCTCTGCGCTCACCTAGTTGTAAACTAAGCCAAGTCTGTGCTTACATCACACATTACTATGGTGACTTCAAATCCCTATAGCTCTCCACCCAAAATACCTGGCGGATCATCACACAAATAGAAATACGTTTGAGACTTCAAACATTGAATCAAAACATATATTATACAATAATAATTTTCACAGTTATTTAATTTATTTACATTTTCACATGTTATTGTGTTTGGTCTATGTTATATATCTTGTTACCATAATCAATTAATGCACAAAATGTAAAACATCCATTATCCATATCCATTAACTAAATTTTTTGAACATGACATTAAAACTTAAAGTAGATTTCTTATACTTTCTTTAATAGTGTATTTAAAGTTTGAGACAAACTTGAAATACAGATATTTAGACAAAATATGATGCAACACTCCCTGATCTCTCCTACTTTTGATTAAGTGTGAGGTGAAGGGCAGGTGAAGGCTTACACAGCTAAACTAAATGCTAAACTCTTCGTGTTAAGAGTGATTCAGCGCTTTCCTGCTGATAGTGTTCAGTGGTCAGCAATGAATCAGCTACAGAACGCCCATACAAAGTAAAGACACGGAAACATACAGAACAGATAATGACACATTCAATTCATCATAGCCTGATTAATGCAGGACTGAACAGTTCCACCTTTAAAACAAGATATGTTTTTTATTATTATTGTTTGTGCAAATATTTTATAATAGGTCTGTATTAAGTATTGTAAAAGCAAATGATTGACCATACAAATAAAAAGGTTAGTCAAGTGTATGGATGACTGGGCACTAAACCAATCAAAATTCCTCTCTCTCTCTCTCTCTCTCTCTCTCTCTCTCTCTCTCTCTCTCTCTGTCTTTATCTCTGTCAGTCTTTCTCTGTGTGTAAACCCGCCTACACTGTTCCAAACTCTTACATACACATTCACATTCTGCAGCCAAGTACGTTCATTCTTGAGAAGCTGTCAATCACCTCCATTGTTCTGCTGTGTAGGTCTTTAAGAGCAGGTGAGAGGCCTTTTGTTTTCAATCAGAGTAAACACAAGCAACACTCCCTCACTCACCCGCTGTGGGGAGGTGTTTGGCCTCTACCCCCACCTTTTCTCTTTAATACCCCCTGGGGCAATCCAAATAACATTCCACAGGCCCACTGAGTGGATGAGTATGGGCAAAAACAAGTGAAAAGAGAACGACAGAGCGAAAGAGTGCATTTTACAGAAAGCATGTTGTTCTCACAATCTTAATATCACAAAATGATACATCTAAAAGTGTTATGTATATAAATTATCCCGTGTACTGTTGTGCTATAAATTTGTCAAATTAAAGCAGAAATGTACACACTACCGGTCAAGGGGCTTTATTTATTAATTTATTTTTAAATGATTTTGAAAAACCTCTCTTATGTGCACCAAGACCAAATATTTTAAAGTACCCCATTATGGATTTCTGAAAATAACCTTTCATGCAGTGTGTAACACAGCTCTAAGTGAATGAAAACATCCTGCAAAGTTTGAAATATGAAAGTGCACCGTGTATAAAGTTATTGTCTCTTAAAAGAAAGAGTGGACTCTGAATCATTAAAACAAGTCGTTTTTCAAACGAATCCCAAGCTGTTTCATGTTGACATCAACATGAAACATTAGCATATATTGCCCGCCCATTTGTTGGTCTTTTCAGTTGGTTTGAATGAAAATGCAAATTCATTATTTGCCGCTAGGTGCCGCTTTTGGAGTGGTAAAAATAGCGGTTTCCCCGATAACACTGTACACAAAGCAGTGCTGCAAATGTTGCTTTATCAGGCATTACAGACATGATGAAATGGAAATGAGACCAATTGGACCAATCACCACAGATTAGCTTCCCGCAAAAGAGGGGTTTGGAAAAATTAATAGTTGAGTGAATCGTTTGGAAGTCATTGAGTAAGTAAGGTAAAAGTTTTTGACCTTACATGCATGTCAACCTGTTCCCAAAACCAAAATATGGACCTTTCATTAACCGAAATATTTCACAATATTAGGGTTTACTGTATTTTCGATCAAATATTTGATTAAATATACAGTTAATTGTGATACTGTAAAATATTATTAGCCTTCAATTTAAAATAACCCTTTTCTATTTTTAATATAATTGTAGGTGGGGGGAGTTCATGTACAGTGCTCTCTCCACCTTCAATACCACTGAGGTGCCCTTGAGCAAGGCACCGAACCCCCAACTGCTCCCCAGGCGCAGCAGAATAAATGGCAGCCCACTGCTCTGGGTGTGTGTTCACGGTGTGTGTGTGTTGACTGCTGTGTGTGTGCACTTTGGATGGGTGAAAAGCAGAGCAAGAATTCTGATTATGGGTCACCATACTTGGCTGTATGTCACGTCACTATGATCACTATGAATATATTATAAAATGTAATTTAATCCTGTGATGGCAAAGCTGACTTTTCAGCAGTTGTTATTCCAGTCTTTAATATCACATGTTCCTTCAGAAATCATTATAATATGCTTATTTGCTGCTTATTATTATCATGTTGAAAACAGTTGTGCTTTTTCATGGAAACTGAAACGCTACCATTTAGGAGCTTGGAGCAAGTAAGTTAAAGCAACTATTATGCCGTGTTTCCGCCTAAATTACAGATTTAAGATTTGGTCGGTGCTAAACTTTGTCATTTTTCTTAAACATTCTGACTTGAGTGTGAAACTGAACAGAAAATGGAAATTTGAGGGCATGACCTGACAACAAAAATGTGTCATTATGATAAATGGTACCAGACTTCAGTTCTCACCTCAGGCAACAACAGCTGGGCACAAGCACTGAAAATGGATTCTTTCGGCCAAAGGGGAAAAATTTATAACAAATCTCCACCTGTTCGGACTGAAAGTTCATTCTGTTTACAACCTTGTTAAGTACTCTGCGGCTATAGAGTGGTTGGTTATGGGGTCGCAGTGAGAAAGAAAAATAATTAATTAATAAATAATTATTATAAATAATAATTCATATAAAAATAATTTAGCATATAATGAATGGAGCTAATATTATGAGTCAACAGAGAGGTGATCCCTGTGGTCATACATGAAGAATGTGCAGAGTAAGGATAGCAATGTCTCATATTCACACACTAAATATATAGTTTCATATTGCGAGACACATCATTCACTGCAGAAACTGAGAAATCAGACCAGATAAAACGTTTATTTTATTTTCACTACTTCTTTTCTTCACCATATGGCCTCTGTCTAATATTTACAGCCACTAGGTAAATCAGTCCTTAAGATCCAGAACAAAGAAAACCTGTGGACAACCTTTGGCTGACCAACTGAAGATAAATAGATAACACATACACACAAGACACTGTTACAACAGTGAGATAACTTTAGTGGCTCTTACTATAATTTAGCATGGTCCAGTGCAATCATTGCAACAATTTAATGCCAGATACATAACCTGTTTTAATGTTTCCTCTAGCTACTACCTGCAGGCAATAAAACTGCTCATTCTCCCACTGAATGATCATATAAACATTTTTACTTCTTTTCCCGTTATTGCAACATGGCATATTTGTATTGCAATTTTATAGTTTGTATATTTTACTATATCTGTTGCAGTCATTTGACATTTATGCTATGTTCACCTTTATGGTATATTTGACATTCAAAGACCACATTGCAAAGGCCGCTGGATCTTGCAGGTTTGCATTGCACAACATCAGAAAGATCAGGCCCATTCTAACAGAGGATGCTACACAACTTCTTGTCCAGGCCCTTGTCATTTTTAGGCTGGACTACTGCAATGCTCTTCTGACTGGACTTCCATCAAGCATAATAAAACCTCTTCAAATGATTCAGAATGCAGCGGCATGACTGGTCTTCAACGAACCCAAAAGAGCCCATGTTACACCTCTCTTTATCTTCCATGCACTGGCTACCGGTTGTCGCTTGCAACAAATTCAAGACATTGATGCTTGCATATAGGACAGCCACAGACTCAGCATCCCTCTACTTCCACTCACTACTATAAATCTACATCCCCTCCAGAAGTCTGAGATCCACTAGTGCAAAATGACTAAATGTAAATGTATGACAATCAGTGAGACAAAGTAATGGCAGAGAATACAAAAACACATGCACACATACCAACAAAAAAAAAATTCTGACATTTATATACCAGGTCCTAGAAAACATTTTTATAATTTATAAAAGACCCCCTATAAAATCTGACTAAATATATATATATATATATATGTATATATATATATATATATATAAAGAACAAATCTGAAATTTCATTCCTAACCCAATTTTCAATTTTCTTGATTATAAATGGATGTTAGAGTGGGCGTTTTTATAAGCCTTCAAGTTTCTGAAGGAAGTATTGCATAAGTGGCTATAATATGACACGTATTTGATACTCCACTATTATAAAGAAATTTAGCCCAGGGCTGTCATTCAGCTTTGTTTATGATGCTACATACACTTATTTCCACAAATATGCTTCATATCTGTAGTTCAAATACATGGACAGATTCTGGACTTCTGGAGCTGACACTTGCACAGCAGATAGTATTCACAGTGAGTGGTCTTCACCTGTTCTCGGAGTCTCTCCTGATGGCCCATGATGGCAGAGGCATGGTGTGGGTACTTCTGCTTCAGATGTTCCAAAAAGGCCTCTCGTTTTTTATCCATATCTGAGGGCTGCATGGCCAGGATCTCCTGTGAGCTGCGCGGTCCGCCCACCGTGTGTCTTCGTGGAACCCCTGCGCGGCTGGATTTGGCCTCACAGCGGCTACCTGGGCTGTTAGCGGAAACAACCTGATGTTTACGGGCCAGGTGCTCAGCGTCTTCGCTGGAAGTCACCTTTAGATTTCCCTTCAGAGGTTCTAGGGAAAAAAGACAGAGATGCAAGAGAATATGGTAAGAGAAAAGTGGGAAATTTTGAGAATGTTTCCTTGTGGACCGCATTTGCACTGGGTATCACGAAAATCAATACATGTGCACACACACACATACACAAATGCTAAATAAACTTTACAGATGTCAGACAGATTCTCAGATGGAGCTGTCAGGACAAGATTTATTAAATAAAGATGTCAGGTTGATCATCCTCAAGCTAAAGTTTCCAAAAGCTGAAAGAAGCAAACATGTCCTAACAAAGCTAGCAGAGCGTTAGCGCTGAATGCTTACTTGTATCAAATGTGACACACACACACACCCACAAGACACGCACATCAAAATATAATTTGAAACAGTAGATACACTCTCTTAGAAGTGAATAAAACTGAATGCTAAAATAAGACAAAAACATTCTGTCATATTTAGTTAGTGTCATGAGTGCTAAAAGAATTAGCAAAAGTGCTGAGCAGAAAAATACTCTGTCAGCAATAACTTCTCGAATGTTTTGCCCTCCGGTGTGAAGCTGGCACACAGATGTTGAGATATTGCCCAATTGGGATTCTTTGTTTACTTCACATATAAGGTGAGAAACAGTAGGCTAACATTCACTTTCACACTGTGTTCTGTTGTTTACCATAGATGCTCATTAAAAGGTCAATAAAGAAGTGTAAGAGTGTAAGGATGAGAAATCCTGAAACCCATCCTCCTCCCCTGTAGACTTAAGGTCACAGGACAGCAATCTATCAGGCCTATTTATAACTGCTAAGCTTACACACGTACTTGTACACACAATCTCAAAGTAAGTCAACAAGAAAATTAAGAAATCCTGTTTTATTCTGCAAACATTCAACACTGTCGTTGCAACCTTGTTTTATCACATCTACATCAGCGTCACGGAGCCCTTACCTTCCCCAGGCGGGTCTGTCCTATTCTCTTCTCCAAGTTCTGCCATGTTCTCCAATATTATGACCTTACATACACTGGATTTAAGAGTCTGTCTGTAGAGAGCAGCTGTTGGCCAGATTCCACTGTCTCTCACATGAATGAAAGACGCTTTAGCAGTTTACTTTAATGGAATCTGGATTACTCTCGACTCTTGTGATCAACTCTAGAAACATGCCAATTGAAAACACCCCGCTGCATGCTGAGTGAGTATGTGTGTGCATGTGTGTGCCCTCATTCCCAGACCTAAAAAGGTGACAGTGACGTTAGCGTTCCCATGTTTAAGCTTAGTGAGGGGCCCTCGCCAACAGGTGCTAGATCCACACTTCCTTTTTCCTTCTCTCCTTTGAATTTTTATCACATTTTTCCCATTATATTTTAAGCTTTTTATTTTTGCTTCATGTATTGGCACTCCACATGCAGTACAATTTTATTTTATTTTCCAAAAAAAGACCAGTTAAAGGAAGAGCTTAACCCTTTAGAAAATAGTGTCGGGAAGTCAAATCAAATGTTATATGATGTATTATGCGTCTTGTATGAGGTTTTTTTCCTCAAGTAAAACAGTATAACAGTACAATCCGCTGAATGTACTGTATTTTTTTATCCCACACATCCTCTATTTCATCACTGTCAAAAAACTTAATATGGCACTAAACTGACTCGGGTCGGTAGACACTAAATAAACAATGAAATAAAATTTATTAACAAAGCTGCGATTGTCGGTTAGTAGTCATCAATAAACTAATCTATCAAATATTTTTTTAACCTTTTTTCTTAAAAAGAACTTTGGTAACTGTAAAGTTACAGTCAGTAGATTTTTCATGTTTTTAAAACTGATACATTTAATGCTATAATATAGTATTATATACAAAAGTTTGTCTGACATTTCTTATAATTCTTTAGGTAAAGAAAACTAGATTTACTTTAAAAAACATAATGAGTTGTACTTATGCACCATATTTGTGGTAAGTGCTTCCTGTTGCAAATACTATGTTTGGTCGAACCTTTTTTTCCTGATACAGTGTGTCTAATGTGAAGTGATTGTGAGAGAACTGTAATCCTTCAACAGCTGAATGTGTGCGGCTGCTCCACAATTTCATGACAAGTAGATTATTCAATGAAGGGTATTTTAAAATGTTTCAAATATCTCCTATAATCCTATTCAAGTCATTGTCATTACATCAAAGAGGCGTGAGAATATTTATGTCTGTGTGAGGGTTCTTGCAGTGTGTAGTTCAGTCAGCTCAGACAGACAGATGAAAAGTAATGCATAACACATGGAAAGGAAAGAACCTCTTGTACGCTTTTGGATGTCTTATATTGTTGTTTTTGATAACTAAACACTATTCCTCACGTCAGGGTATAGATGACATGTTTTATTTGACATGCCTATGAGAAACAGAAGTACAGTTCGTTCGAGAGGTTGTACGTCTGTGTATTTTGCATAATTTTTTCACCCAACAAAATACTGAAAATGTATGTTTCTAAAATATCCAGTGCAAAGAACTTCAATTCTAGTCTTCAATTACATACTGTGTAAATAAAAAGACTGGGAGATGTTTCTCCAGGTTATATGTCAACTATGTTATCATCATATATTTATAAGAAATAAATCATTTCACGTTGCTAGCATGTTTTAGAATCTTGATAGGCATTGTTAGCATGTTGCCAGCAAAGTATTGCTATATTAAATTTAAACATACTAACATCTTAATATGTTTAATGTAGAGCAAGTTTGGATGAAAATTGTTTGGCACTTGGAGTCCCATTTGTCCATGTAAGTCTAAGGGAATTTTGGCCTATTTGGAAGTCAGCTACTGGAATTTCATGAGTTGGATCAGTTAGAAAAGATACAGCAGCATGAGTCAGGCAAACACAAATGTTTGTGCCAAGTTTGGTTGATCTAGCTTGAAAGCTTTAAGAAGCATTAGAATCAGAATTATTAGTGTCAGAAGAAATGTATACACTACAATGCATTTCTCTAAGACTAAGGCATGTTATTTGTCTAAATTAATTTTTTTATCGTACAAATGTATTTTAAAAACATTATTTAATAGAATGAAATTCCATTGCATTACAAGCATACCACTGAGCTCATTAAACAAGCTCTTTTAGTCATCCTTCTGTTTAAAAAACCAAAGCAAACCTATCAACTCGATAAAAATCATCCAGTTATTGCAAGCCCAAATACCTTAATGACCAAATGTTCCATGATAAAACATAATACCAACTGTATAGTCAGTCATGATGATCATCAGCACCTCTCATTTCTGCCAAAGCACCAGTGACCTTCTGCAAGATGTTGATTTAGCTCTTCCTCATCACACATGTTCCCCATTGCTTACTTTCCCCCAAACCACAAGCCTAAACAGCACAGTTCTCATCCACCAAACCACACAATCTTCCTTTTCCGATTTAAAAAAATCTCACACTGAACAATACTGAGGAAGTACAACCACATCCCTCACTCTTTCCCCTGTAAAAACACTTTTTATTTCCATTCCAGTCTTCTTCACCTCCTTTAACTAGCAATTCCTGGTCACGGGACACAATGACCTGACACTGAGCTGCACCAAACAGGGCATGTGTCTTCAGTAAAGAGGTGTGTGTGTGTGTGTGTGTATCCCGGTTCGTTTGGGGTCAGTGGTGTAGAGTTTTGCTCAGTAATGGATTTATGGAGGAATGTGTATCTGTGTGCTACCACTCATAAACTTTCATCTCCTCTCTTTAAAAACAATGTTCTTCTCTATCTTTCTGGTTGGACAGAGCTCTTTTGTGTGGCTGGGGATATTGTGTTACTGCAGACAGTGACTGACTAAGGGATGATAGTCTCATTTAATAAGATAAGTGAACCTTACACACATAATTTTACTCACAAAACTGAATTCTCCTAAATATGATCATCCTACTAAGCTAAAACCAAGCTCATTTTGATTTTGGGAATGTTAAGGAAACATGATTGGAAACAATCATTATCGTTTCAGTTTAATTTGGCTAATTGCGTGCACACACACACACTGACACACAGTTCTCTACACCTGTAATAAGCCCATTTACAGACCCTCCGAACCCTGAGGCCATTTTGGGTTGATGGATCAACTGTCATTGACCAACTGTCAATCACTGTCACTTTTAAGGATGAGCTTCAGGGTTTGGGCGGCAAGAAGAACTCCTCATCTTCATCATCATTTTATACTTGAATAATTAACTTTAATCAGATCATGAAAGCATAAAAACATACAATAACATGATACGGGTGTGACACCATGCGCCTTTTCCCCTGATCACAATGCTGGGTGGCACGTTCAGCCAATGAGACTTATAAACCCTTAAGACAATACAAAGAAAAGAAGGGGCCTCCAGGCAGAATCTGTTTTTATCTCCTTCATCAACTTGTAATCCAGATTAAATCTGACTCGATCTGTTCCAACAAGTTCCCACAGATGATCTCGTTCCCTCAGCCAGCAGAAAGCCCAAGGCAGAAGACACTGACAAATTCCCAGAGGAAGACAAGGATTTCTCGACAGAAAACCCACAAATATTTCAGACGACGTACATTCACAAGCACTGTGTTTAAATATATATAAGATTTATTAATTGAATGAACAATTGTATGATACATTGTAACTATAATCAGTCATATCGGTTGACCACTAGAGACTACAGACTATGCTGGAGTAAAAGAGAGCAGATGTTTTTCCTTCTACAAGTTTACAACCACCAGACCTTTACACATACACACACTTTTACAGGCGTCTGTAAAACAGGTGTGGAGTAGAGAAAGTGTGTTACTAGTTCCCGCATATGTGCAGGCGAGTGACCGGATTTATTTAAAAAGAGCTTTCTACTGTAAATACAGTTCTTTGTGATGCTATAATGGGGCCACAATGCAGCCTGGTAACATTCTTGCCTCTCTCACAGGAAGAGTTCAGCTTTCGGCCTCCAGTATCTGTTTACAGAGGATGGGATCTTTTGATCTGCAAGCAGTAGAGCAGAACTGGATAACAGTGTCAGAGTTCAGTCTGCTCAACGCTTGCCTTTCATTATCAGATTATGGTCTTATTCATCCACTGTACTGTAGTGCCCTTATTTGTATAAGGCCAAACATCCTGACCTAGTGCTCTAGAAAGTGTACTAGGAATAGAAAATCTAATCTGTCTGTCTGTCTGTCTGTCTATCTATCTGATGTGTATTTATTGGCCTATTCTAAAGCCATGATTGGTTGGTGTTAAGTAAAGCAATAAAGAACTGTGTGTTGTGTTTTAAGTGTTTTATGAAATTGAGTCAAAGGCCGAGAATTGGTGTATGGTTTTGCAGATTTGGTGTGGGGTTCTTGTGTTTGAGTGTCAAGCTTTAGAAATTGTATGACAAGTAGCTACAGATTTCGTGTGTAAGCAGTTGATGAAAAACTGTAATCGTTTTTTTTCTAAATGATCATTTCTATTTGTCATACTGTGTCATTTCAGGGTTTTCTTTGCTTATTACATGATATTTGAATTTGTGAGTTACCGCGCAGTTGGCCAAGACTGACCCTTCCCCTTAATAAAGTGAATAAAGAAGCTTTCGGCTGTGTGTTTGTCTCTGTGTCAACGGTCGCCCTGCCAACAGAGGGGCTTGCGGCACCCTGAAGAGAGGAGATGAGGGAACCGCCTGTGAACAGCTGCTCACACACACATACACACACACACCAGCCCTAGCTGTGAGAATTGCATCTTGATTATATTTGGCACAATGAACTCATGTATCATTCTGCACACAGCTGGAGAACAGACATCCAAAGGTGTGTGTGTGAGAGAGAGATAGAGAAACAGAAAAAGAGATGGGAGAAATGAAGAAGAAGTGCTACATCATGTTATATTGTATAGTACAGCACGCAGCAAGTCATGCTGTTGTCTGTTGAGAGTTAACAGGAGTCGGTCCTGGCAGGAATACAGCTGTTTGTCTGACCAGAGATATAGACAACAAGGTACTGGATACAGTCTGTTAAACACAGACACACACACCGTTCTTGTCTCAGTCCAGATTTTTCATTCTGTACATGGGCTTTGCCAAATTAGAATTTAAGTTTTAATATAACACTGCTGAGATGGCTTTATTAAAATGTGATTAGAATCCACTCACTGCTCTAAAGCGAGATTAACACCTTCAAATGTCAGTGCTCTTATTCAGACATGATTGAACTCCTCAACTCACTTCCTTCATTCTGTCTCTGTCCCATTAAAATTAAACTGGCACGGTCCCGCATGGTCAAATCTTGATTTTTAGGTAAATAGGCAAATTCTGGGGGTTTCAGAAGCTGCTTTATGCACTATAGTCTATGCATTTTCACTATAGAATGACTTGAAATATACCATTTAACTATTTATTCTTATAAATATTACTTTAATACAAGCTAATGATTAGTTAAGGCACATACTAATCAAGAACTAACTTTAACTATTAGTCAGATGAAGTCATATGACATGAGTTAAATGAATTAATATTTAAAAACTGACACCAAAGTGTTAATTAATACATTAACCAACAAATATAGTCAAGGTTATTCACACATGAATTAATTTCCCTCATGTCATAGTTAAGGTTAGGTCTTGATTAGTGCATGCCTTAACTAATATTTAATTTAAGTATTAGTACACACTTATTCATGTACTGTTATTGTAAAGTGTTACAATATTAATAATAATTATAAAGAAATTGATTTTTAAGAAGTAAAAGATCTATATTTATAGTATTTAGCTGTTTGAACATTCTGGTTATTTTTCGTCCTTTCTGGCGCTCTTTTCTAGATAAACTAAAAAGTAAAAATCAAAGGGACACAAGATTATAAAATTTTACAGCTATTGCACCATGATACAATATAGTACAGTGGTAAACCATCAAGGGGCAGACTATATAGTGCAGAGACTCATTAAAACCAACAAATACACACTGTTATTCATCTCATGAATCACAAATCAAGATTTTAATATGACACCAACATCTGGCCAAGAGAAAACCTCTCAAAGTCTCCATTTCAGTTCCTCACTGTGTGAACACAAAGTCTTTCCAGCCTAACCCCCTACTGATCCCACACAGAACCGTACCACAGACCTTACAGCAATGGGAAAGAAATTGTATGGTTACAAAAATTCTAAATATTTTTTTTTTTTTTTTTTTTTTTTTTTGCCCGCTGCACATCTACATTAATGGTTATTTTATTGATACAACTCCGCCGCCCTCTAGTGTCTGGTTAACAACATGCACATACATCTGGCAAAGTGATTTCTTTAGCCATCACATCAGAATTTCTCCCAGCTTTGCAGACATCCATTAACTATCGAACTACTTCATAAACTGTTGAATAACACAATGGATTAGCAGTTTAAAAACTAAAATATTTGATTTTTATAATCAGAGAGAGAAAAAAAGAAAACTGATCATTGCAAAATTAGAGTTACGTTCCAGCCAGAGGCAGAGCAGACTGGGAAAAACTGGTTTAGGGTAAAAAAAAACAAAAAAAAAAAAAACATCACATTACAGAAAAAGGAAGTGATTGATACAAAGTGGAGAGAGCAGTGAGGTTAAAAAGATGGGATGCAAGAAGGATGTAGGGCAAAAAACGGAAGAACAATGAGCGTGAAGATATACCAAAAAAAAAAATTTCTCTAATGGATGAAGGCTGCAGCAAATGATCTGATTTGCTGTCTATGACATCATCTCTTCTAGGCCGCCTCCCAGTTGGACGATGTCATCAGCACAGAGGCATGTCAGTGCTGTAATGCAGCAGGACCCCAGCTACACACACACACACATTCAAGAGCACAAGGCTAAGACAGTTTGTGTGACACAAAAGCATTGGAGGGCAGTCAAGGTTTACACGAATTAAGTCAAATTAGTGTGAAAGAATGACCAAGCGCTACAGGCTCAAGATCACTGTCCCCAATCCTGAGTCCTTTCCTCTTTAACCCTGATCCAGTTTCTCAAAATCCAGATTAAGTGTCCCGAAAGTCACAGGCAGAGAGCACTAAAGCAGATGCACATCATCCCTTAATGCCCATGTGATGCAAATCTGATTAACACAAATGTCAACACATCATCACAAGGTTAGGAGTTACAAAACACACATTTACTAGCATGATTTTGTTTATGAAATCAACAGAAGCTTCACAGAAAGAGATCTAATCAACTCCAAATACTAGATGTTCTGAATGGTGATTGTAAAATGCAATAAAATCAAGAATCTGTGATTTGTTCATTCTATTTAACTTTTATTTAATTGACAAAAGTACAAAGAAAACATTTCCAAAGCTTTCACTGACCGATACAAGTAATAAATGTATTTTGTAAATATGAGCAAATTTAGATTTTGATGGCTGCAACACACTCCAAAAAAGTTGAAACAGAGGCACGTTTAACACTGTGTCACATTAACCTTCCTTTTAATTACAATGTTTCATTGTTTGGGAATTGAGGATACTTAATTGTTAAAGTTTTGACACAAGACTTCGGAAGATCAGCAGTCTGTGATCGGTGTTGTCTGAGGCTACGTTTACATGATGTAATCAAAAATGGAAAAAGTTTTTCCCTTGCATTTTTTTAAAGTTTCACGCATACTCGACAATGTTTTCAAAACGATTTGCGCTGTATTATGTATGCCAGGCCATTAGTTGGCACTGTCACCTTGTTAGTAAACCGTTCCTGTAGGAAAGTGACGATTATATGTTGTACATGATGCATCTCTGCTGTTGGTTGAAATATACTCCGTGCAAGTACTCCGTTGAGTTTTCCTCGTCTTGTATTTGAATGCTTTAAACTCTTTTGAATGTTTAAAGGATCAAGGCTTAAAAACACATGTAAATGATAAGATTTCGTGATGATGCGCCGTGATCTAGCTTTGCTTGCAAAGACTGAGATGCTCCTTTTATACCCAAACATGATACCCTTACCAGTTCACCTGCTTACTGTGAGCTGTTTCAAAACTGATATTCTATAAACATTTCACTTTTATTTTGCCTATGTCCCAACTTTTTTGGAATTTGTTGCAGCTGACAAAAACAAAATTTGTTCATATTTACAAAATACATTTACGTTGGTCAATGAAAACTTTGGAAATCTTTTCTCTGTACTTTTGTCAGTTGAATAAAAAATCAAGAGAATGAACCAATAACAGTTTAATGATTTAATCGCATTTTACAAAACGTCCCAAATTCTCTGGAATTGGAGTTGTGGTATATACAATTAGCAATATTTTCAAACAAACAGAAGTTTTTGAGCACTGACAATCCTCTCCAGCCGAACTCAAGAATCAGTTTTACTCATGTATGAATTATTCCCAAGAACCGTGTTGTGAAACAGATCTGAACTGAACCCAGAACTGGATTTTATTTTTCACAATACTGTTCGGAAGTCTGGGGTTAGTATAATTTTTAGTGGTTATGAATTTGGTCCAAAAATGTATGAATGAATTAATAATTGTACAATATTATAACAATTTAGAATCACTTTTCTATTTGTAAATTTATTAAAAATGCAATTTATTCATGTGAAGGCAAAGCTGTATTTTCAGCAGCCATTAATCCATCTGATCCTTTATAAATCTGTCTAATGCTGATTTGCTGTTTAAAAAACATTTCTTATTATTATCAGTGTTGAAACAATTGTGCCGCTTGATATTTTTGTGGAAACAATCAAGATTCTTTGAAGATTCAAGTTCAATTGAAAAGCATTTATTTAAAACAGAGATCTTTTGTAGCTTTTAATATAATTTTACTGTCACTTTTGATCAATTTAATGCATCCATTTCTTTCAAAAAGAAAAAAGAAAAACAAAAAGAAACAAACTTTTGAATAGCAGTGTCTATCTGAATGATTTAGTGGGAAATACTACTTTCAGAGCTTGTTTTTGGATATGTGTGTCTGTGTTCATGGGGTGTGTGCTCCCAAAATTCTGTGATCCATTGGGTGTATAATGAATGCCATACGCCTGATGTCACTTAATGAAGAATCATCTCAGTCCTAATAAGAAGAACAGTTTGAGTCTAAAGTCTGTAGACAAAACACACACGCTTACAATCAAACACACAATGTGTCACCATTCTCTGATTATATGACAGTACAAAATATTACCCTGCTTCTATTAATCGTTTCAAAACAATATACATTTCATTACTGTACTACATGAGTGGTTTATGTCACATTGGTTCTTATTGGAAAATGTGCCAAATTGTTGTTTGTCCACTACTGAGCTAAAAGGCCCAGCTGAATTCTGTATTTGGAAGAGGAAGACGGGAGGTAAACTTCCATCTGAGGAATGAGGACTATTGGTGGAATGCAGGAAAAACATCTGAGGAACAGACAGGGAACGGGGTGGACTTGCTATGTGTCCCATTGCTACTTCCATTGTTGACATTTTCCTGAGGCTTTCCTTTTTCCTTCCATTCAAACAACATTCAGAATATTGTGTGACCTTAAGACTGAAACGTCGGAAAACCTGGGGACTCACCCAGACCCTGAAACAAATTTCACACTGTGCTTCTAATGGTTAATAAATACGCATAAACACACAGAAATAAAATAAGGTTTTTGTGAATGCATTAATGTCTATTTTCTACATAAAAAAACAAACGCTACAAGCACAGTTTTGTTTTCTCTTTAAAGCCTCTGTTTGCTCCTGTTGATCTGCTCCTTCGTGAATCTCTAAACCATTTGCTTCCAACCATTTCAAACCACTGAAGAAGAGGAATAACAGACAGGAAGGAGGAGAGGTAAAGATGAATTTCCACTCAGCGCATGCAGCCAGGAAAAGCTCTAAGCATCAAAGTGTCAAATATGACAAGTTCAGTGTGTGTAAAAGAATGGGGTGGACAGGGAGAGGTGTGGGAAAGATGTTCTGCCTTATACTGACACTTTTTCCCATCATCCTCCTGTCAGAGTCAAATCACAACACATTTTAAACTCTACCTGAAAATTTGAAGAACAAAAGACAGAAAAAGTAAGTGTTTTTAGAGTTAAGACATACGACACATCGTTTTCCTCATACGTCATAACCACAAAATCTATTTTTTAAATTGATAGCTATGACTCTAGTACTGACTTTTGATTTCAACAATAATTTTTCAATTAATTAATCTACTGGAATTCTCAACTCCTGTTACAGCCAACACTCTTTAAAATAAAAGGTTAAATCTACAAATGAAAAGGTTTTTAAAGTCTGAAACAATAGAAGAGTAGTTTTGGGTTTCACAAAGAACAAAAACCTAGATGCTGTAAAGAGAAATTGTAAAATTGCCAACAAAGTGAGTATTATATGCACACAAAAACGTTGTTTTAGGCCTAGTCCACACGGACACGGGTATTTTTATAACCGGAGTTTTTCCTCCTGCGTTTAAAAATAAAACCCGTCCACATGAAACGCAAAAACATGCTATCAAGCGCTGTCAAGAGCATGCCACACCAGCAGGCGGCGATATAACCCAAATTGTAAAGTCACCTTGGCCAATCAGAAGCAGTCATCGGCGCACAATCTGACGTCAAACACAGCGGATAACGGCGCACACTCTGACGTCGCAAGGCAAAAACCCCGGTTATACTGTCCACACGGCAACATTGCAACCGGCGTTTCTGAAAATGCTCACCCTGGCCGTAGTTTTCAAAAATGTTCGGTTTCGGTGCCCTGAAACTGCGTTTTCATGTGGACGAAAGGCCGAACCGCGTAAAAAAAGTCATGGTTATAAAAATACCCGTGTCCGTGTGGACAGGGCCTTATATGCACGTCAAACACATGCATATCGTACACATGCCAAAGGCAGTTTCTGCGTATAAATAGCACGCAAAACACCAAATTGTAAAAAGAAAATTAGAGCTACTGATACGCATTTTCATGAGACCGGCTCGAACTGTTTTTAATGTTGTATGCTGTTATATATCAATACATTAAAATAGTTTAAATTGTAACATTTATTAAAATTGACTTTTCTCAAATATATTACAATTCCATCAATCTTAAAATTTTACACTATTTTATCTAAATTAATGAGCATGAACTTACAATTATTAGACTAAATTAGAACAAAACAAAAAAAAATCTGACGAAAAATTGGTCTAATATGAAACACTATGGTAGCAAAATATCAAGCATCCCTATGTAAATAAACCTAAAGCCTAAACCTATTTCTTTTTTCCACTCCATCTAGCTAGACTCACTTATCAGAATTAATCAGAGGATCTGGCACAGAAAGAGAGACCAGTAAAGATGTTACTTTAAAGTGAATTTGGTATCCTTCACTTCAGCATCTGATAGCTGGCCAGATGCATTAATCTATTCCGGCATGTCCAGTTTCACCAAGTTCATTCAGCTCCCTGCAAACATATTTATGGCTCAGACACATTCCAGTTGCATGAAAACGAATAATCATGTAACCACAGCCAAATAGGCCTTATGGAAAATCATGTCCTTCCTAGCAGCCAGTAAGCCTTTTCCAGTGAAATTGCCCTCAATGCAGACATCAAAAATTCGTCTGTTGAATTAAGACCAATCCGTGCAGCGCAATTCTGTACATTCGTGCTAACAGCTAATTATAAAGCCGAAAAAGATAAGGCGTCATTAGCATATGGTTAGTGCAGATAAATGAGAGCGAGAAAAAGAACGAGAGACAGAGACAAAGTGAGATGACATAAAAGCGTGGAAAAAGGTCCTGACTGTTAGCAGTTCTCAGTTTTCATCCATTCTTATTAAGATTAGCCGAGTTTAATGCACAAAGACTTACTAAAGACCAAACATAATTAACTACTCAGCACTTGCACTCACTCTCACACACTTGCTCATGTCCAGCTGGGATGAAAAGAGCGCCCGGATGATGAATCTGTAATTATAAGATCAAAGTATGGACACACAAAGGATTATATGATGTACCATAAACCCTCAGAAATTATGGAATAACAGACTTTTTTTTTACTCAGTGTTTCCTGAATGATTTCAATAACTCTTTGCTGGTATTTGTTATGTAGGTAAATTACCAATATAATATAATATAATATAATATAATATAATATAATATAATATAATATAATATATAATATAATATAATATAATATAATATAATATAATATAATATAATATAATATAATATAATATAATATAATATAATATAATATAATATAATATAATATAATATAACATAATACAATATAATATAATAGATATCATACATTTTTTTATATATATATATACTTTTATTCAGCAAGGACACATTAAACAGTTTTAAACAATGTTGAAGAAATATTTCTTGAGCACCAAAGCATCATATTAAAATGATTTCTGAAGGATCATGTGACACCGAAGACTGGGGTAATGCTGAAAATTCAGCCTTTCAATATTAAAACAATTTCACAATTATTCACAATTTTCACAACTATTTTTACCGTATTTTTGATCAATTAAATGCAGCTTTGTTGTACATGCAAGACTTTAAAAATTAAAGAATTTTACTGACCCCAAACATTTGAATGGTAGTTTACTGTTTTTTGGACTAGATTGTACATTTAATGGAGAACATGAGCATTGCTAGCTTATGGTGTTGTCAAGTCTGTGGTTTTCCCATGAAATCTGGCTACTTTTATACTGCTGCTGTTTGTTTTTTACTCTGCGGGTTGAAGCAAAATTCCACACCAAACAGGAACGCGATTTTGACCCTGGAAGGAGGTTTGGAGCCCCCATAAGAGATTTATTTATTTATTTTTTATGTGTAATGCGTTAATCTAACTGAGACTTGTTATAGCACTTGCACATCATTGCTAGGAGACATGTAGACATCATTGTATGTAGACCTGGCAACCCCTTGATAAGCCATGATGTTAGTGTGTTGCTAGGTGGTTGCACAAGTAAAAAAGTCCCATCCAGGTATGATATACTAGCCAGTAGACATGGTTTGAGTCACTCCTTTAAAATAAATCTATAGGATTTCTCTGTAATTCCATCATTTGGCAGGCCATATTCCTGTCCAGTAGCATAAAAGGTATAGCACACCTCTAATTCAGCAAAATACATGTTTAGAGTCATCATTCATGTCTTTAGAACAAAACAACGTTATGCACCAAAGTCTTAGTCAAATCTGTCTTGGACTGCAGTGATATCAGCCTCTGGTCTGGTGCAGTGAAATATCCGCTGCCTCTCTTTCAGGCTTGGTGCCATTTGCAGGTGATCTGCTCAGTGGTTCCCATGGCAATGGGGTGCCTGTGGGTTACAGGCTGATCTGAGGAAAGTATTACAGGCGTCCCCATGCATTACTACCTGTGGGGATGTGATCGGTGCAGAGACAAGGTCACATGGCTGATTCTTTGAGAGTCTCAGAAGTCTATGCTTTGATGCTTTGAAGAAAATGCTGACTCTATATTTCAGTTTAAGTCAGGGAGTTTCAAACTTTTTAATGCATGATATTACATAGGCAATTTTATTTTACGTTTATAGAAATTCCATATATAATTTTTTTTTATTCAACATGCAGTTTAAAACTTTTATAAAATTATATTTTATTTTTACTTGCAAAAAAGTAAAAGTCTCAGATTTTCCACAACCAGATCAGAGTCACATTTATTTTTCCAATAATGACCACCCATCTGTACATTATTCTCATATGTTTTGGACAGAGCGAGCTAACGAGCAACTGCAGTAGTTTATATTTATGTAAGCTGTTACACAGAACCAATAAGCAGATTCGTAACCACAGCCTCCCAGGATTTGCCTTTAAACTATTGATATTCCATGTCGCAACAGGGAATTGCATTTAACTTTATGGGATAATCAGTCTCACAGCAAGGCATGCAGGCAAACCATGGAAGGCTGATGTAAGATCACCAGTCTGGGCCCTGCATTCAGATCATAAAAGACCAAAAACAAAGGCCATCCATTCATCCAACATTTGTCTTTATATGGCAAACCATAAAAAAAAGAACCTTCAGAAGCTCTACACGGGCCAAGCAAGCCAGCAGGTCAGGCTTATGTAAGTTGTGGGAAGCCTCATTCCTCACCAAGCTGTGAGGTAATAGCAGTGGTGAGCTGTCACTTTCCCGCCTTCCTCAAGCAAGAGAAAGATAAATACTGAAAACCTAAGTATGACTTTTTTAACATAGGCTCATTGGGAAAAATGCCTCTACCTACATTTTGGCAAAAACCCAGATATATAGCCTACCTAAACATACAGTACATACAGCTTACTGCAGTTTCCAGCTAAAATTACCACAAGCGGAAGATTTATTTTGTGCACTACCTTATACAATGCTGCTAATTTCTGAACTTGTTCAGTACTTTGGTGTTAAACTGCCTACTTAATAAGCAGAAACAACTGAAAGTTAGCCATTTTTAGGTTGACTATCCAGAAGAGTGTAAACAGTGGCACACCATTGCTGTTTGTTTGAGAATTCTGACCTGCCCAGCATAGCAAAAAATCAACCAATAGTGTGAGCTTTGGGTGAGGCTACTGTTTGTACAGCCAATGGGGAGTGTTTGGAAAACCTGTGTGAAAACAATTAGCATTTTTGAAATTTTGTTTTGAGGCAGTGGTGCCAAAGAAAACTACACCCTTCAGCTTCAAGATCAGATTCAAAACAATATGGTTTTCTGAAGCAAAAATTATTAATAAGAAATGAGTGGAAAGATGACTTTACAGTTTCTAACCAAGGGAGTGTCATATGTAAATAGTTTCCTTTTCGAAGTGGTACTTGGATTTATTGATCACTATTATGAGGCCAACCTCTTCTATAAATTCTGCAAATGCTTCAGTTACCCTTACATGCATTTGTTGAAGTCTAAACACTTGCAGCATTTGATCAAAGAGAAAAAGATTTGTCTTTTAACTGCGAGGCTAGATAGAAGTACTTTCCCATTTTGAAAGAGAGCAGGATTTGATAAGTGTCAAAGAACCTTTGAGGAAGTTTGTTAAATGAGGGCGATTCAATTAGCGATTAGTTCCTATCTCTCAGCCAAGCTTGTATAAAAGGGGCATGTGCTCTCAGACAGGATTAATATTTAATGAAGAACTGATGGATGAAGACTCCTCTGAGATAGTGCTACAGGTGTAGTTGTTCAGAGCTCAAGAACAGAGGAAACACACTGATACTGTGTGCTGAACTGAAGAGCAAAAGTGTAAGTAAAATAAATACTGAGAGTAAAAGGTTAAATCCATCTCAATTGAGGCAGCTGTTTCATCTGGCTCTCGCAGATGGTTCTGTGATTTTTGCTATGACATCACTGTCTTGTCTCTTATTTTCTTATTCTCGAAGACTGTTGAATGTTCTGCAGGAAAATTTGGGTGGGAACACAGTGAGAAGCATTTCTGGAAAGGACTGGACAATGTAGGATAAAATGGCTGTCACACAAGATTTTATTATGTGTTTTAGTCCAAGTAACTGCAGCTAACATACAGTATTTGCAGTCTATATCAACCAATAGTGTTAGCATCATTGCAGCATAATATCATGTCATTAGTTTCCATTTCTGACAGCCTGTACGACACAAATTTTACACAAAAAACTAGAGTTGGCAAAATCCGCCAGTTCTGTCTGGTTGGCAACTAGGCAGCTTATTTGAGTCTGGATGCATACGTTTTTATCAGTCCGTAAAAGTTTACCACGCTGCTACAATAGCTCCATTCACATCCAAGTTGTTAATTTAATTTCTGTGAAAAATTGGAGGACTGCAGAAAAAAGTTTCCATCCCATGTGTTCAAGACAACAAAACCAAGGAAATGAAGGAAAAATATTTAGTCACACTGCTTTTTTTAATGAGCATCTAAGAATTTATTAATGTTTTACTATATAAAACATTCATCCACTTCAAGTGAGCGCATATAGGTTTTTATGCACATTTTAACCACATTCTATTTTGTATTTTCTATGCAATATCCCCAAATTCACATAAAAGTATATGGATTTTAATACAGCTATTTAGTTCTTCCTTGCACAGTGTTTGCATATTCAAATGAGCAGTTGCACATCAATCTATTGCAAGATAGATTGCAAGATGTCAATCTATTAGACCCATAGACATCACATTAAAAGCACAATTTCATGTTGAATCAGACAACTGGACATGTGCTGCAGTTCTTGGCCAGGATATGCAGCATACTGATAGTCTGGCTTGTAAGACTCACATGGCACATTTAGTGTTCTGGGCCTCAGGCTCCAGACTCACAACACTATTGAAAAGACCAGCTTAAAAAGTCAGCTAGCTAGACCAGCATCATGCAAACATAAATCTGTGTCTAAAATGAACTGCTGAGCAGGGAACTTCAAATAAAAGCCTCTGATAGGACAACACACTATTCCCCTTGTGGACCCACTAATAATACGTTTTGTCATTACAATACCTGGAGAGTTTAGCATGGTAACACACATGGCAATGTTAATGTGTTTGGTCTTTGCAAAATAGATCTTGCTACTGCCAATACATCCACAGACATGCTGTTGCAGCATGTAAGAAATACTGCTGCTGCGCATATAACATGTAATAACCCCTGTGTATAAAATACATACAATTACCCCATAACAGATCTATACAGGTGGAGCTGGGGAAGGTGGAGGGTTTCTGAAGTGCACTGCAACTGCTACAGCAAGCACTAGCCAAGTATTTGAATGTTGAGCAGCAAGCTCATTGGCAGCGGCTACAAAAGGAACCAATCAGCTGCACCATTTGAATAATAATGTGATTATATAAGACTGAGTTAGAACCAGAATCAGCCTGCGCCATCTAGAGTTTCATGACAGAACTTTGTATTTATACCACTTAAGAACAAGATAGCTAGTGTTGAAAATAATAAATTAAATGACCTGCTAGTTAAATGAGCACAATAACTTTAATATTTACTGGTTGAGCACTTGCTTTAGCAGGCTGTCTACAGGAATAGGAATAAGTAACATCCTCTGCCCAACTGTTAAGAGTCTATTACACTGGCTTCATTCCCTGGCTCCTGAATCCTGAGAAACACACACATGCTCAAACACAGGTCCAGAAGCTTCCGCATCATAAATTTTGGGTTCCAACTATCAGCACAACTGAATTATACTCAAATTTATATCCAGCATCTCTGGACAAACAACCTTGAGAGAAACGCTTTGATATTCCTTCCAGACACGCATGGGATGCGGCCCAAAACCTCCAGATGCAAATCTACTTAAACAGCATGGAGGGAGAAACTCGGAAAAGTTGTCACTACCCAGAGGAATTCTGGCTGCCGACATAACTCTGAAACCAATGAGTTCAGATTTCTCTTGATTATAAATAAAGTCAACGGCATCCAAGTAATTCGCAACTGACAGGCATGGAATGGGATCTCATGAGATGGTCGTTAAACATGTTTACAAATCTATGGCGAGAAGAGTAAATAATAATAATAATAGTAATAATAATCAAGAAGGCCAATGGTAGGTTACAATGGAATGCCAAAAGGGTGATAAGAGGGAATTCTCAACGGGAATGCATTGTCACAAATAATATGTTTGCATATTTGTGTGGATGCTGTAAAACCAATGTGGTTGCGCAATGATAGATAGACTGCTCAATGAGAGATGAGTACTTTTCAAGCAAACAGAAAAACTGCAACATCGCCTTGTCAAAACTTAATTTTTCTTTCTGAAAGAGAAAGAACTGAATGCAGAAAGTTTCGCATCTAAACAGTTTTATTAGGTACAAGAATGTTTTACAAGTCGATTTGACCATGATGACCAACCCTATGATAGACCCTCACTATACACAATTGCCTCCATATCCTTCCCTTATATACAATAATACAATATGAGAAGCATTGTAGACTACCAACCGGAATGAATAAACACAGGGGGAGGAAGACTATAAACTTGCTGAATTGTAAATGTAATGGATACGGCATGCAGAGGTCTGACTGTGGAGTCGGAATTTGTGTTTTAATTAAGCTCTAAACATGTCTCAATAAAAGTTATGGGAAAAAAAGGATTTAATTTGCTACAGAGGAGACGTGGAACTGAAAGATACTTCTAATATCCCATTACAGCTCTTTAAGTATGAGGAAAGATAAATAGAGAGTTTGTGCTACTCACCCTATTTGCCCTGTCCAGGAGCATACATCCAAACAACAACCGAAGCGTGAACAAGAGAGCAAGAGAGATTGAGACCCACTCCGCCTGCTTGCTGCGGCAGGGAAAGTTTTTACCTCGCTGCAGGGCTGCTCCTGTTCTCCAAACCCTCCAATCTCTCTCTCGTTGACACTTCCTGTGCTGTCCCTTTACACCAACTCAAATCACTCCCCCAGACTCAGCCAAGGAGCATTGTTTAGACAGGACGTGTTGTGTGAGCGTGTGTGTGTGTTTTCGATTGTGTGTCGCGATGAATGCCGTTTTTGTAACTCTCTTGGCACTCCCTCCAGCCTGGATCACCTCATTCGAGAAGAAAAAGAGGGGAATGGTGAACTTAGAGAAGAAGAAAAAAGGAGATGTGTGACAGAGAGAAAGAAAGTGCCACTGATGAAGAGTGAAGTGAGAGAGAGAGAATCCCTTAAGCTAAAGCAAAACATGTGGAGGACTTCCTGCTACGGAGCCCCCTGCGACACAAACTAGAGGGCCGCATGTTCTGTGTGTGCGTCTGTGAATTTAGAGCTTCCTCTCAAAATCCCTCAGCTTGCTGTTAGAATCAGAGCCAGGTTTCAGTCTTCAGTGAGGTCTTAAGTGAGCGCAACAAAACATCTCCAAAACACACTACAGATCTGTCCCAGAAACAAGCGAGCTTTGCATACTGACTAAATAGACAACTGTCTTCTAAGACAGCATCTTAACTGTCGTGGAACATCATAATTGAGCAATTTGGATTGCTTTACATAGGTGGCATAGGAAATAGTTTTTGATGTTAGCATGTTGCTGAAATACCATCACAATATGTCACACCTATTATCAAAAAGATTCTAAAGTAGCAATATATAAAATTTGTTCAGGTGTAGTATCGGGATGGGGGTCATTGCCAAAGAACTTTACTATGAGTGGTTTATCACATCTGAACAGCATATCAAGTTAATTTATCCAATTCCACAAATGAAATTCCACAAATGAATTAATTTATTGAAAACTTTTTTTTGTTACTTTACAAAATGCATTTCTTAATACATTTAATGATTTCTATCAATAGTTGAATGAATGTGAGTTTGTTTCAATGTTTTAAGGGATTGCTTTTATTGTGAAAGATTCATGTGTTGCTAAGCTAATTGCATGACACTTTAGGCATAAAACAGTTATCACAAATATAGGATAAAGTAAAACATTTCTAATGACACTGAACTTATTTTATCAACCATGGTTCTTTATGAATTTGAGCTTGTTGCAATGCATTGTGGGATTTTAACGGTGCTTTAGGGTTTTGCCTAAAACAAGGAGCATATGATGCAGCATAATACAGCATAAGATACCAAGCCTTCATGTTGAGAGCTCCTTTAAAAGTTATTTAACAGAGCAGAGAGTGTTTAAGTGTGTATGTGCGAGTATGAGGGTGTGTGTTCAACTCACTGTGTCACTGGCAGACAAACTAAAAGAGGGGAGGAGTAAAGAGGGAATGAAAGGCGGATGGTAAATAGTGGAAAAGACATAACTGTCCTTGGTTATCTGCAAAACTTAAAACACTCAGTAGACGCTTAAACACTCAGCCCTGCTCCCAAACACTCATGCACATACTAAAGCAAATACACACACACCCACACAAACACTCAGGCCCGGACACAAAGTCATGTGGATGTCAAGAGACGCTTGTATATGGCACACTCGTGTGCTTCTGCAAACACAACACACACACACAATGAGAAGAGTGTGCTCACAGCTACAGTAAATAATAAAATAAAATAGAAATATTCCATATGCAAGCAAATATTTAAATAAATAAATATTAAAATGTTCATACTGTACTTTTAGTGTATATCATAAATAGGTGCTAAATTCTGTTCTTTAAAACAAATCACTTCTTCCCTGATAAAATGTAACCCACCTGAACACAAACACACATACACACACACACCCACAACATATAAACACTTTATACCTTCCTACAGGTCCTCTCTGTTCAGTAATACAGAACATGCCCGCTAAAATAGAATAATCCAATTTATTCTCACTATATAAGATAAATCATGGTGTGTCATGAAAAATGAATATGCTATGGGGGTTAGAATTGCAAACTGTCAGCGAGAGGGCTTAGTTGAATCAGTATCTGCTGACAAAAACAAACCTGTAAACATACACAGATGACAACAGCTATTTTACCTCTCATTCTCTCACACACCTTCCTACACATCATCATTCAAAAAACACACAACACACTACAGAGAACTCACCTAAAACACTATAGACCCAGCTAACTTGGGAAAATATTTGCTTTGTAGCTGGAGGGTGTCGCTGTGGTAGTCAAGAACAAGCACGAGAAAAGCTGAGAGCAAACAGGCAGAGGGCTGTCTATTGCACACAATATGTTTAATTCTTTGTATTCTGTCGGAGATCTGACAGCCCTGTGGGTCTGTCGGTTTAGGAACGCAATATGTATGCAGATGAATTCTTCTGAACTTACAGTCAGTACTTGTATTGTAGTCTATATAAAGTGTTAAATGAAAGTGGTTAGTGTTGCAATAAAAGGCTCTAGGTTTAAATCCCTGTTCTAATAATGAAGAAAGAAACTATTAGAGCAATTGTTTTCTGTCTAACCCTAAACTGTGCGACTGAATAAAAGTGTGATTAAATAAAAGAAAACAAGCAATATATATATTAAAAGAAAAATTTTAATAAAGTATAATTATATACAAGTATATATTTTGTATAGTTTAACTTTTTTATTATTATTTCTTTAATATTTAATTTTAACTATTAAAATATATTTAAAAAATTGCTTGTTTGCTTAATGCCTTTTATGCATGGGGGGGGGGGGGTAAAAAAATTACTGCATACTGTATCTTATTAGCACACATTTCTGTAATAATGACAAAGTTTATTTCAACTTCTGACCCCAACAGAACAGCCAAAGTTAATTAGAGGTGCATATCTGTGTGTGGAAATGAGTGAGTCGGCACACAACATTGTAAAACATGATGAAAGAGAAAGTGATAAAGGAAAAGGGTTGAGTAAAATTAAGTTTCTTTAATATACAGCCATACTTTCAATCAATTAAACTTTCCAGACACCCAAGGAAATGGAGGAGAACCAATCTGTGATCAAACTTACACTAAATGCTATGTTAAAACACTTACATCTAATTCACATGGACACGAATTCAGATGAACTGCAGTGATTATTTCCAGCATTCCCAGCCATTGAGCATGCTCTAAAATATCACTTTACAACAGGCTACAAAAGTTTAAGAGCTGACAGGAAAAGAGAAACAAAAAACACAGACAATGACAGCTTTTCATATGATGAGATCGGATTGGCGGTCCAGGAAGGCCTTCAGATTAACTAGAACTCTGCAATTTTGAGTTTTTCCTTTAATTATGCTCAAAATTCCATGATCCTCTGTCTCTACATGAGCCTGAAGGAATTCAGAGTCAGATGAGACGACATGATTGGTCTGGCTGTCTGACTGATGATATCATAATGGCTGAACTCATTCTATTTCCTGAGTCTGATTATGGGGACGTTTATCAAATTCTAATATGCAGAGAGGCAGTTACTGACTAGAATACCTAAAATGAGAAACTAACTTCTCTCTACTCTGCACACACACTAGACAATAGTAGGCATAAAGGAGTTATAATTATAACATTAACATTTACATTATATTTAAATGTCATTTAGCAGACGCTTTTACCCAAAGCGACTTACAAATTAGGAAAATGGTAATCAACAAAATATGCAAAAACAGCAATGATATGCAATAATGTAATTTATAATCTACTTATAATGATATATACATGTACAGTACAGACCAAAAGTTTGAACACACCTTCTCATTCAAAGAGTTTTCTTTCTTTTCATGACTATGAAAATTGTAGAGTCACACTGAAGGCATCAAGGGCTATTTGACCAAGAAGGAGACTGATGGGGTGCTGCGCCAGATAACCTGGCCTCCACAGTCACCGGACCTGAACCCAATCGAGATGGTTTAGGGGTAAGCTGGACCGCAGACTGAAGGCAAAAGGGCCAACAAGTGCTAAGCATCTCTCGGGGAACTCCTTCAAGACTGCTGGAAGACCATTTCAGGTGACTACCTCTTGAAGCTCATCAAGAGAATGCCAAGGGTGTGCAAAGCTGTAATCAAAGCAAAAGGTGGCTACTTTGAAGAACCTAGAATATGACATATTTTCAGTTGTTTCACACTTTTTTTATGTATATAATTCCATATATAACTCCACATGTGTTAATTCATAGTTTTGAAGCCTTCAGTGTGAATCTATAATTTTCATAGTCATGAAAATAAAAAAAAATCTTTGAATGAGAAGGTGTGTCCAAAAGGTGTGTACATTTACACACATCACATAATAGCCATGCTATTTTTTTTATTTTAAATTATTCTGTATGTGTGTGAGTGTGTAAGAGGAAAGGAGAAATATAGAGATGTTTTCTCATGGCTAAATGGAATACCGTTGTGGTTAACGCTCTCTCTGCACATAATATTTCCACATTTATTTTGACACTGAAAAAAGAGTGAAGATAAGAGAATAAGAATAAGAGAATAAGAATTAGAATAAGAGAAATATGAGAAGTAGTGAAGAAAGATAGAGATGACACTACCATTCAAAGTTTTTATGCTTTCAAAACTAGCTTGGAAGTGACTTTAGCATCTGCTATTAGCTGGTGTGCAAAGCATGAGCAAAACACACTCACACACACACACAGCATGACCAAAACACACACACACACACACACACACACACACACTCTCTCTCTCTCTCTCTGTCACACACACACACACACACACACACACACACACTCTCTCTCTCTCTCTCTCTCTCACTCTGTGACACACACACACACACACACACACACACGAAGAGTCAAACTCGGTCAGCAAAACAATATCTGTCTCAACAAGTAAAGATTGCTCATCCGATCACCCAAACACACATTTTTCAGTACCTTTTATGGAGACAGTTGTTGATGATTCAGTCTGGCTCGATAGATGTTGGAGAGCTTTAGATGAGCACATGCTGATTTATAACAGCATGAATCTACACGCTGTCTTACGTCGTATATCAGCTTTGTTCTTCAGTAAATCAAAGTGTAGAGCAACTACGACCAGACAAATCACCCTCAGACCAGCCATGAAACTCATCACCCAATCAACATCAGGTACCATCTTGAAACCATTAATCATCATTATACAGATTGCACTGACGCCGCATCATCTTCAGCCCAGCCGAGTCCAACAGGTGTTTGTCAGCACATCCCTTATAAATGTGAAGTGGACTTAATTGTACTTAATGTGTACATGCTGTGTACTTTGAATCTTAAAAGTATATTTTTTAAGTTAAGTTGTTACAAACCTATATGTTTTTTTAAAGATATTTTACATAATGTAAACAAGCAGTTGCTGATAGTCAATGCCTTCAATAGTATTTTTTTTTCAATACTATTTGGCAGTCAGTGGCTCCCAGCAACTGTTTGTTCATTCATTTATGGGTGAACTATCTCTGTACTTGAACACTTTCATAACTCTCATTTTCAAGATCTATCTATCTATTAAGTATGTGCTACAATGCAGCCATATCACCCTGCAGTCAAAGACTGGTTGCCCACTGAAGCTAAGCAGGGCTGAGCCTGGTGAGTACCTGGATGGGAGACCTCATGGGAAAACTAGGTTGCTGCTGGAAGAGGTTAGTGAGGCCAGCAGGGGGTGCTCATCCTGTGGTCTGTGTGGGTCCTTGTCCTAGTGTAGTGATGGGGACACTACACTGTAAAAAGCACTGTCCTTTGGATGAGACATTAAACCGAGGTCCTGACTTTCTGTGGTCATTAAAAATCCAAGGATGTCCTTTCAAAAGAGTAGGGGGTGTAACCCCGGCATCCTGGCCATATTTCCCCACTGGCCTCTGACCATCATGGCCTCCTGACCATCCCCATACACTGATTGGCTCCTCTCCACCAGTAAGCTGATGTGTGGTGGGTGTTCTGCTGCAATATGGCTGCCGTCGCATCATCCAGGTGGATGCTGCACACTGGTGGTGGTTGATGAGATTCCCCCCTTTCAATTAAAAGCGTTTTGAGTTCCCAGAAAAATGCTATATAAATGTAACAAATTATTATAATTATAATGTGAATTTAGCTATGAAAACAAGACACTTAGTCCACCTGTGACTGCAGGAGGTAGTTGTTGTGATTTCTAAACAAAGAAAAAAGTATAGTACAGAATGTATATAAACATACATTTGAACTTGGGTTCTCCAACCCTGTTTCTGGAGAACAACCGTCCTGCACACTTTATTTTAAACCCTGTTTTAACACAACTGTCTGTAATCATGAAGTATCCCTAAACACCTTGATTAGCTGGTTCAGGTGTGTTTGATTGGTGTTGGAGCTAAAATCTACAGGGCAGCAGCTCTCCAGGAGCAGGGTTGGAGACCCCTAGGGTAGGCCAAGTAACCAGGTTATGTGGCTAACAGCATGCTAAGCCAGCAAACTGATTGGTTAGCTTGCGAAATGTAAACTAGCTTAAAAAAAAAAGCTGACAAAGACTGAAAATGAATTTCAATAATTTACAATCAAGTGATGTATAAAGTTCTTTCCCCCAGTTGAATCGCTTTGGAATTGAGTCCTAATCAAACTCACTGTATGGATTATGACATTTACTATACCCCTTCAGCCGTGACTAAATTAAACTGAAGTTGGCTGCTGTATTAACCAATCAGCATCCAGAAAGTGAAATATAGGGCTTTTGTCACAACTTAATAATTAACTCTTTCCCCGCCACTGACAGAATTTTCCGTCTTTCTGTGTTTTCACTCTTATAGGGTAGGGGGTGCTGTTACAAATCTTCTGAAAGGGTACTGAATGTCTGGATCAAAACACAGTAAAGAAGAAGCAGAAACAATTTATCGCATATGTAAGCAGATGCACATGCAAAATAACGCAATCATTAAAAAAGCATTAATAAAAAAGTTTAAAAAAACTTACAGGACTGTGCAAACTTTGGGGTGTTGATAGAAGCGATATACAATTTTTATTTAATTTTTAATTTTTTGCTAAGCCACTGTGACGAAAGGGGTGGGGGCGAGAGTTAGTGAGTGGAGTGGTGGAGTTAGTGAGAATGTGTGACACACTGGTCTCGAGTCGCACGGAGGAGCTCCGAAAGGATAAAAGGAGGAGTGTCAACACTGTTGGATGAGAGAGGACCAGGCCTGGATTTTATTTAGTTTTAGTTCTGTTTGTGTGCGACAGTCGTCCGCGAAGGGGCTGTCGCGCTGTTTTGTGATTATTTTGTTTTTAAAGTTTTATTTAAATGTTCGCCGGTTTCGCCTCCTTTTTCCCATACTATGAACTGTGTTACACCCACATTTAAGTGTTGATCAATGCATGAAGCTCGGATAAAACTTTTTTTTATGCTAGTGGGAAAAGAGTTAAAGAGTAATTTATTAGGAAAAAAAGGGACTGGGACATAACAGAGACCAGATTCAAACCCCAATCTCCCAAATGAGCACCAGTGCTCAATGTATCTGGTGCATAACAGCTACATCTCCAACACAAGCCGCATTATTTCAGGTTAGATTAGCTGCAGTCTAATTTAACAGATCTGTTTTGTTAAACTCAAATGAAATTCTAAAACTTTTCCATGGCTGTTGAAATTCACTGCATGTCTAAAGTGCTCTGCCTCTCACCTTTAAAGCCTTCCCTTTTTCTCGCTCCATTTCTTTTTGTTTCTATTTCACCGGCCTCTCTATACCAGGTGCTTGTCTAGCCATTAAATGGCACGTCAGAAAGGGAAAAGAAAAGAAAGACGAAAAGAAAGAGTGTGTGCACACAACCCACACTCAGTGCCAACATTTCAGGAAATCCCTTTATCTTTTCATCCTTGCTTAACCACACTTTTCTTGAAACAAGTAGTCTCTTTAGGAGACAGCGTTCATTAGGTGTGTGTGTGTTTCTCTAACCCTCTTGGCTGACCCTAATAAGCAACCACACACAGCTTGCTGAATAGACTTCAAACAGAGACGCTACTTTTAATCAGCACTGAGAAAACCAGCTCGCAACCTGTTCAGAAAGAAGAGGGCAAGAAAAAGCGAGGGATAGAAGGAAAGAAAGAGATAAAAGGAGGTGGAGATAACTAGAGAGATAGACAAACAAGAAAAAATGGCAACCTCAAACAAAATAGAGTTAGCAAATAGGCGATAGAAAAGGCAAAGAAAGAAGAAACGGCAACAGAACAAAAAGAAGATGACAAGCAGTGAAGAAACAGTCCATCCACTGCACCAGATTACGATTAAAAGTTACAATTTTCTGTCAGTACTGCATGTGTGGGTCTCAAACCTGTCAGAGCTCATAGCCTCATAAGGGCTCTGTGGAAACTAGGGCAAAGAACACCAGATCTTCAATTAAGTTGCTGCAAACTCAAGAAGAAATGACTTTATGAGAGATGATTTGATTATTCATAAGAATTTGCTTGGTGACTTGGCTCTAATGCATTAGAAGGGAGTGGGCCCATTAAATATTTGGAAAATTAAGCTACACTTAAATAAATGTCATTGCATTTGATACAATTTATCAAACCAAATGACATTTATTATTTTCAAGCCAATCGTATATACATTTTCAGTGTGGCTTACATTTTTTTTTTACTTTTTTAACAACCAGGCAAAAACTGTATATTTATTTTGGCAAAATAATATAGAATATCTGGCATTTATCAGTTATCAGCCATAACATGACAATAATCTTGGTCAATTTAACTTGCATTTTTAATAATTATGCAACAGATTAACTTTCACAGGAATTCCACCACTGTGTTACTTTAAGTAACATGCTCTAGAGTCACAGCTGGGAGCTAAAGACTGGATTCCCATCCAGGAATAGTCACAATGGAAAGAAGGAACAATTTTAGACTAATCCTGCTACTGCAGATCCAGTGAAAACAAAGATAAAATAACTTCTTGTTGATGGTCTAGTCCTTCTCTAGCATGCTCTGGAAATTAACATCTGTTTCATTCCACAAAATGCAAATGTTCTTAATATCTTTCTTTGGGTTAAGCTATAACATTATATAAATAATAAGAAAATCCTAAAATACTACTAAAATAACACTGTGAATTATAGTGTTTTAAATAATTAGCCCCCATTAAAAACAGAGAAAACATGATGTGTGTCTGGGCTGAAAAGAGGTTAACCCACACAATGTGTTTATCCAAACCAATTGCTTTTGAAGAAACATGATGAAAAATTGGTAGAGAGGTTAGTAGTTCATCCAAAATGGAAAATTTTGTCATTTACTCACTCAAATTGTCCTTCAAAACCTGTATAGCTTTCTTGTTTCTGTGGAACACAAAAGTACTTTTTGTGTTTTTTTGTACAATGAAAGTTGGATGGGAACTGGAGCTGTCAAGGTCCAAAAAGGACAAAAAAGCAGCAGAAAAATTATATATGAGGAACAGACTGAAACTGTGTTACTTTTAGTTCCACAGAAGAAAGAATGACATGATGGTGAATATATTTGAGGGTGAACTATCCCTTCAACACAACTTTCAGTGCATTCAAGAGCACTTTTCCCCTGCTGGAATCAACATCTTCGAAAGCTTTATCAACCATTCAGACAAACTCCCAGAGGTCTCTTATCTAATGAATGAGAATTTAAACACAGTTGCCCACGTTTTTATTGATTTCTGCTTAGGAGAGTTATCTCTGAGTGATGCCTTAGGAACACTTGGACACTCATGAAGAGGCACTTAGCAAAAACTGTGACCACATATCTGTTAGCGTGTATGTCAGCCATAAAGTGCAAAGTTCTGCGGCAACAACAACCCTTAGTGCATAACGTCTGCATTCTTCACGCGTGATGAGCCTATAGGGCATGAATTCAGCTCAGAGGAATATACACAGTAACAACAACAAAACCAGGTGTGTTAAAGGGAGCCCCCCCCCCCCCCCCCCCCGTCTTTAGCTCTGTTTCTGACTCACATCACCCAGGACACTTTGTGACATCTAAACCATGTAGAGCTACACCAGGAATCAACACAAACGAACACAAATGTCAAAATACTTGTGCAAACACACTCAACTTGTTGGTTCTTGCCTACTTAGTAACCTAATTCAAAGTTTGTCTAAGGTGGGCATTGCTGAAAGGGTCTCTCATCCTTTTACTTATTGCTCTCAAGTTTTGAGATCAAAGCAAAGCATAACAATTCAGATTTTTAGAAAACAAGCTTCTTGCTTGATTGCTTGACAAATTAGGGGCCAGTTCACCAAAAATGGCAATGTTTATATCATATATTCATCCTTCTAAACCTTTTTTCTTTTATGGAACACAAAACAACATGTTTTGAAGAATGTTCATGCTGCTTTTTTCCATGCAAAGCATAAGCAGACATTCTAAAACATCTCCTTTTATGTCCCACAGCATAAAGAAATACAGTTAATGACCTAATTCAAAGTTTGATTAAGGTGGGCATTGTTGAAAGGGTCTCTCCCTTCCTTTTAATTCCAGATTTCAAAGATCTCAGGTTCTAGTTACTGGCGACTTTGTCCTGTAAGCAATTTTTTTAAGAGAGATTAAGCAGCCTATGAGCTCAGCAGAAAGGATTCTGGAAAATTCCTGAAGTAAGGAAAAGTATCTAAGTGCTACTCCCTCTCCTGACATTAACCTTTCCTGAATGCTTTAAGAGCATAGAATATCTCACAATGCAGAATGATAAACCTTTCCTTTATTCTCTCCCTCCCATTTTCGATCCTTCCTGCCAAACGGTGAACAATTACCAGATTCCATTTGCCATTAAGTTAAAGCACTCAGGCACTTTTCATTAGCTGAGCTGGTTGGTGACCTGTGGATCAAATTCTGCCCACATGAATTCAGTTTTTCACAAACAGAGCACTCCATCCGTCTGAAGGAATAATGCTCTGCTGGTTTGAGATTAATGGAGTGGCTTCCAAGCACAAAATACCTAATTTAAAAGAGTAATTTGGTTACAATAAATCTAGGATGAGCGAATAGTGTCCATGTCCCTATGTGTCTGCTTTCTGTCTTCTGGGGAGGTTGCCTGACAATTTTGGACCAGTTCACCAAAAAACATATATATTTTTAATCCTATATTCACCCTAATGTTGTTCCGAACATATATGACGTGCTTTCTACCATGGAGCACAAAACAAGATGTTTTAAAGAATGTTCATGCTGCACTTTTTGATGAATCGATTTTGCTAAACATCTCCTTTATCCACAGAATAAAGAAAGTCAGAGTGGATATGAATGACATGAAGGTAAGAACAGAATTTTCATTTTTAGGTGAATTGTTTAAAAATGCTAAACTGTTATTGATCCGAAAGGCTCTTCAGGAACTTGCTGATACAGTGAGTTCTGTTAGAGTGTCTTGTCTTCAATTTGGGCAGTTCTGGATTAAGAGTGTCTCACTTTTTAATCAGAGAGGATTGAGGGTTAATGAGCAGTGCTCATGAGTCTAATGCCACTCGTAATTCTCTTCATAGTGCTTCCACTGGCTTCAGTCTCCATTGCAAGGTATTAGATCCTGCTCTAGATTACAAAAACTCATCCCTGTCTGACAATTTCACCAAAAATCATGGGATTATTTGTTCATGAAAGGAAGTTTATCCTGAAATCAAAATTCTGTCACTATTTACTCACTCTCATGTCTTTTCAAACCTGCATGACTGACTTTCTTCTGTAGAGCACAAAATATGTTCCATACAGTGAAAACATACTCTAAAGTTCAAATGTTTGGGGTCAGTAAGATTTTTTATGTTTTTGAAATAAGCCCCCCAATGCTCACCAAGGTTGCATTTTCAGTGTCACATGATCCTTCAGAAATCACTTTAATACGCTGTTCGAGAAACATTTCTTATCAGCAATGCTGAAAACAACTTTGCTGCTTGATATTTTTGTGGAAACTGTAATCCATTTATTTTATTTCATATTTTTTCAAGATTATTTCAAAGAAAGAAATTTAAAAGAACAGTATTTATTTGGAATGAATTAATTTGCAACATTTTAAACATCTTTATGATCAGTGATCATATTATTTACAAAAAGTGCTTTCGTAGAAAGGGACCTGATAACTGTCACTGTCACTTTCCTGTCACTTTTTTTTTTTGTTGAATCAGTAACTTCTATACAGTCTTTTGAATTCACAAGACCTTGTGTGATGAACAGATTGAATTTTAAGTCAATAAATTAGTTAGATTTATCATTTGATGAAAGAAATGCAGTGAGCATTCTTTGATATGTCTCATTTTGTGTTCCAAAAAATAAAGTTATGAAAATAGACTAAACATCTTAATGAACACTTTCAATTTCTCTTTATTTGAGTTCTGCAGTATATATAAAAAAGCCAAATTAAATGTCACACTGCATTAAATATGTGCACTCTTAAAAATAAAGGTGCTTCATGATGCCATAGATTAACGTTTTTGTTTAAATGGTTCCATAAAGGAACCTTTATCATCTGAAGAACATTTCTTTTGCACAAAAGGTTCTTTGTGGCGAAAGAAGGTTCTTCAGATTATAAAAAGGTAAGAAAGAGATGCTTTTTAAAGAACCTTTGACTGAATTTTAAGCACCTTTATTTTTAAGAGTGTCCTGCTCTAGCTATCCCATAAACCCCTAGTGAAATGTTTCTCATATCAGCAGATCACAGACTGATATGTTAATCACATCAATCCGGGTGATCACTCATAGTCTATGCATGGAAAATCCAAACAGCAGAAGCTTGAGTACAGACCAGCTCAGGATAAACTTAGTTGAAATGAGGAGACTGTGTCGTCTCCCTCCCTCTCTGTTCTCTTTCTTTCCCATAACCTCTGTCTGACTGAGCCATGAGTAAGCAAGACCACCCAACCATGAAATTTACTGACTGTGATACAGTTCTTTGTCCTGCTGCACCTGTTTGTGATAAACTTTCAAAGAGTGCTAACAGTAGATTAAACAAAAGACTGAACCATTTTACCTGCAGATAAACAGAAGAAAGCCGCCTGCTGATAAACAAATCTCTCCCTTATCACTCTATCTGCCAGACATAAAACGGGCAAAAAAGAAAAGATAAAAGGGAATGTATTTGTTTTCCAGATGTTTCTGTGAAAGCACGTTTAGGTAGAAAATATTAATATCACATCACAGGTGATTATATTCTTGCGCTTGGATCTGTGAGGTTCTTTGATGTGTTGTATTTATGTTACAGTATAACTTACATATAGTGTCATTACAGACAGGTGGGTGTACTTCTGCTTTTTAGGACACTTTACTCTTCAGCGGCAACCAGATTTCTATGTTTAAATACTAATGTATGCATAGCATTTATTTAGAAATGGAAACTTGAGTTATGGGGAAATGCACTCTCGTCATTTCTAAAGTTGGAAATTGTATCACCATTCATCCATTCATTCATTGGAGAACCATTCATCCGACATGTAGTGACCTGCGCTTGAACTTTGAGTCTAGAAAACATTAACTCTTAAATGATGCATTTAAAGTAAGAATTTAAAGAGAGAGAAAAAAAAAAACTTTTGAAGTGTTACTCATTGGTGTAAACATTTACAATGTTTACAGTTGGGCAGTACTGAGAGACAGTTCGCCTCAAAAATATGTTTCTGCTATTTTTAACACTCTAGATGTAAACACAGTTTAGCTACTAGAATAATGTCCAAGTTATTCTTTTCATTATAACAAAAGTGAATGGCTGTATGGCTGTTATGCTTCAACAAAGTCAAAAAAAGTGCACTGGTACTAAAGGAAAAATATTGCATTAATTAGTCTATTGGTGTCTTTATAGAGCCATTTTTCATTGTATTTATCAACCATTTGTTATAAAAGTAAGTGTTTTATATTAACATTTTATCTTAGCATTGCTATCAATTTCACTGAGCAGACATTGAATTGTTTAACACTGAGGGATGTGACTGACTGGAGGTGACAGGATTTGGGTCTTCATCACCACTTTAGTGCAACTTTGAGTTGACATGGTGCTCTTCAACCAAAACCAGCAGGATTAAAACCCACTGGGGTGGAATGTGATAAAGAAGTGCCTGATCACACACACACAAACTGGCATTAATCTGCACCCCGCTGTGCTGGAATGGGGAGGCAATGTCATGGTGAGCCCATGTGTGTGTGTGTATGTTTGTGTAAGGAATGCAGCAAAAATCAACCCAGCTGCTGATCTAATCCCACAAAACCCATTGTCATATATGAATAAATATAAAACCAAACACCAAGCATTTTTAACATAATACCATATGCAGTTCACTGGCATTCAGATACTCCAAACCAAACAAGCTAATCTACTTAATACCCTAAATTCACATAAAACCTCTGCAAACAAAACATTATGTACAATTTTTACTCACACCCACTCCACGTGGATACTTCAACATCTCACTTAATATAATCATAATGACAAATATCAATGTTTACATTTAAAACAAAATATCCATCCAATATTCGTCAGAATATTAAGACTTTTCAACTTACGGCTAAAATCACAAAGAAGACAAAACAATGTGTCACTTCGCTAGAAGGTCTAAAACCTTGAGCAGGGCAGAAAAATAACATTTCTTCAGCAATAAGAATAAAAGGAGAGCAAATAGAGAAGTATTTTGCTTCTGATTTGCTTCACAAGACATCTCAACACAGTGTCAAACAGCGCTATTAAAAGCAAGTCTGCTATTATATGCCTGAGTTTTCCCAATCTCATGATTTGTAGTCATACTGTACGTAAACGTCATGTCATTTGTTTCTGTTTTCAAAACTTTTAAGCAGGGCTAAATATTCAATATTTGTAAATTAATCAGAATTTAAAAGCCAGCTTTTAATTTCTGTATTTTATTTGAAGTTGTTCTTCATAAACTATACATTTTGTACAAGGGGCGGGGGGTCAATTATTAATGATTTAATTGATTAGTTGTTGTGGGTCTATTCAGAATTAGATTTCTTTTAAAGAAAAATCAAAGAACATTTTTTTTTTAATCTCCTGAGTTAATGAACATTTTCCTCCTAGAATTTATTCATTCAAATAATGAAAACATAAGATGTTTGATAAACGAATATCAAAAGTGTCCAAACATCAGATTTGGACAAAAAGGGAAAAGTGCAGTTTTTGGGTATCCACCTTTGGATATCGATTACTTACTGGGTTGTGTGACTTGTTGCTGGGTTATGGTTGCGGAGGACCCTTTAGGTGGACTGATTCTGCTCCTTGGTTGGCCCATCTCCTCCTCTTCCTTTATATTAGTGTTTTGCGGGCTTTGTGAATGTGTCGTTCCATTGACCGGAGGCCTCTGGCCAGGCATAATGCCCTCACTTCCTGTCCGCATAACTTTCTCCCCCATGCTGTGCATTCTGGGTCGGCCAGCAGGTGTATCCCGACGAGGCGAGGGGAGCTTGGAGCCAGGACCCACCGAGGATGGGCGAGCAAGTCGTGAAGGTTTAGACATAGCGTAGAAATGCTGGGTAAACTCGAGTGAATCCAATCAAGTCAGTTCATCAGTCACTCACTTGGTATTCCATTTGAGTTGTCCAATTAAATCACACTAGTAGAATATCCAAAACTGTGTTCCACAGGTGTCCAAATGCCGCCTGGATTTCCACCGTATTCCACAGAGAACTAATTGTCCTCTTCCTCCTTCTATCTCATCTCTCTTCCTTCCTGTCCCTCTGTGTCTTTACTCACTGAACGAGTCCAGACGAGTGCAGGTAGAAGAACCAGACGGAGGAACGAGGGGGAAGGGGTTAATCACCACCTTTCCAAACGGAGCCTCCAGCGTTCCCAAGTGTATGCGTGTGTGCCTCGGGATGACTGACAAGGGGACAAACGGAGATAAGCAGACTGTTCCCATGTATCAGCGCATTCCAACACAGTCTCAATCTCTCTCTCGTTCTGCCCTCCGAAACTCCAACTCTCCTTCTCTCGCTCCCCCCACGTTCTCTTGCATCTCGTCTAGATGCTCTCAGTTTGGAAACGCAGAAAAAGTCTCAATGCTTGAGAGTAAAAAGGGAAAAGAATGAAAAGGGAGGAGAAAAGGTCTTCTGTTGCTGTCACAGCCGTGTATACTGTATACTCTCTCTCTCTCCACTGCTCTTTCAGTCTCCAGGCTAGAAGACCATTGCTGCGGTGCGTGCTGTAGAAAATTACACACATATACACACATACACGTGCTTGGATATTTCTGGAGAATTACAAAGCGGCAGAAAGGAACGCGGGATTACACTAGCATAGCTGGTACTTGAGCTCTGCAGTTGGTGTGTGTTTGTGTGTGTATCAAAGTAAGGCATGTTGGAAGCTTTACTTTGGGCTCAAAAGGGTTTGAAATGAAGGAAAAATCCTGTTTGCTGTTCTCAAAACAAGCACGAACACACTTGAAATAAGTTTACACAACTAAATAGCAAAAAAGAGTGACAGAATAACTTGCATTTCATTATGACAATAAAATATATAAGGCATTTCAATATATATTATTTTTTATCGTCATTTTGTTTTAAAAAATTATTCCTAAAACTTTTAAATACTAAAACAAAATGATTATCTTTAGGTTTTAATAAATTTAAAGTCCGTGAGAGTGTTTTTATTCTCATTATTTAGTCTCTAATTAAATCTCACATATGCTGAGCTTGTAAAAAAAAAAAGTCTTATTCATCTCTCTTTACGGCTCGGATTTTCTTAAAAAAAAAAAAATAGTTTGGCGCATAACATTATGCATGTCTTAGTCTCAAAGAATGACTGTCAAGAGTAGTTTTTACCCGGAAAAAAAAATCTGATGCATCTCAATTTATCATGAACAATAAATGTTATTTACCATAAAAACACACACTATATATTCTGAGTATGAGTCAGAAAGGTTTTGAATGGATAACCTACTAACCCCAAAGCCTGTGCCTCTCTCCACCGCTTCTGTGATTCCATTTCACAGGAAAGCCTGGATCAAACCATCCAGCGGCGGGATATTTACCTTTGGATTTCATACCCAGGGAGTTTGGAGGGGAACAAAGTCCCAAAGGAGCAGATTTGGCTGCCACACAATCCATAAAAACATACAGTACATACACATCTAGACAAGAGATTTGAATGTAGAATATTCCACCACTGGATTAAACCCCCACTGACATGGCTTCAAACCATTTCACCATCTGGACAAACCATACATCAATCATTTCAACATGAGGAAGTGATCATATTCGTTCATATCTATGTAGCTGGTGTGTTGGTGGAGTGAGAACTGACTTATTTCAGAAGCAACAAACAGATATATTAAAAATGTTATATATATATATATATATATATATATATATATATATAAATGCAGGGAAAACCATACTAGCACATCATGGCAGACTTTTGACCTACATTTCTTCTCTTCTAAATACTAATGACCTTTGACCATACTAACACAAAACATACAGGCCATTTTACAAATTCAAACCTGGAAAATGCAGATGTTATATTTGTGGTATGCATGTGTGCCTCAGTCAGTGAGTGTGCATATTCATTGCATGTGTTTTGGGGTAATTTAAAAGCCCTCTAATAATAAGCTATATATTTGGCAGCTTCGTTGCTCCACCCTGTAAGAACTCCATCCACTGTTATAGTTCAATGTAAGCTATATTTAACCCTCTAAATAATATACGACCTATGAGACTGCGATGAGATTTCTCGTTCATTTTACCCTGGTGTTTTAAATTAGAATAATTTCTGATAATAAGTTCTTAACAATAAGTATTATTCATGAAAAAAGCAAAATGCAACTGTGTATAAATTATATATAATTTATTATTATTTAGGTTACATTTTATTTTAAGGTGTCCTTATTACAATGTAGTTATACATTTATGAAGTAATATTAATTAACTAAATGTACTTATTATATGTTTTGGGTTAGGATTAGGGTTATTTGCATGTAATTATGCATAATTAATTGTTATTATAATAGTAAATCTATCTAACGTGTAAGAAGGATACCTTAAAGGGTAAGTTCACCCAAAAATCTAAATTATGTCATTAATAACTCACCCTCATTGTTCGCGAACCGGATATCACTAAACTGCATTGTTTTGAAATCTCACAACAGACCCAGAAGAGAAGTAAATGCTGAATAAAGTCGTAGTTTTTGCTATTTTTCGAATGTGTGTGTTTTGCTCCCTGTTACCAAGTTTCTCACCTCAAGTTGATTGTTAATTTGATTCCAGGTGTGTCTCCTTAGTACCTTGTTATCCTGTGTTTAAAAGCCCCAGTCCATTCAGTCAGTGTTTGTCGGGTCTACTTGTTGTGTTCGTGTGTTCCTGCTCCACTGTGGATTATCCCGTGTTTTCTGGATTAAAGACTATTGTTTGTAATTCACATTTCTCTCTCGTTTCTTCTATAACAGATCATGACAAAAGACCCGACCGAAACAGTAACTTCCATGTCTACCTTCTGTCTTAGCTTTTCATTTTTCTCAGTGCTTTTGTTTCCGTAGTGTTTCCCTAATGGATTCCCTCCCTTGCCCCGAATTCAGCCTCTTCCTTCTGGAGCAGGGGGAAAAATCGCTTGAGGGTCATACCAGACTGTTTCTTGCTATTGCCCATCTCACCACCTACCTCCACATGCTCTGCACATTCTATGACACCAGCCTCAACACTGCGTGCAGAGCGCCGTCGTCTGAAGATGGCCCTCGAGCGGAATTCACCGCCTTTGTGAAGTGGACACTGATGAGAAATGGATCTCCGTTCCCCATCGGTTCCCAGGAGTATATCGCCAGTGCCACCCCTGACCCAGAGCCCAGCCCACCATCTTCCCGATGCATGGAGAGCATGCCCAAGCCCACCACTAACAGAGAGCAAGACTGTCACTGTGACTGACGAGCCATCACCGCATGGAGCAACAGTGCTGAAGATCGCTGCAGAGCCAGAGCCACTGATGACGTCAGTCAAGGTGTGTGAGCCAGCAACAACTCCTGCCATGAGGGAGAAAGTGCCTGCTCCTAGAAAGTGCCCTTCAGTGCTGGAGTTTTCCTTGACTCTGCCTCCTGCCTCTGAGGCCTGGACTCCGCCTCGACCCATTGACTTGTCGGCTCCACTATGGTTCCTAGCTCCATCCTATCCGCCATGGCCTGGCAGTCCTCTAGCTCCACCGGGCTCCCTCGTTCCTCCGGCTCCGCCTTGGTCTGGCGTCAACCATCCTGTACCTTGGGACTCCATTCCTCTGACTTTGCCTTAACCCTTCGTCACTCTGGCTCCGTCAGGCTCCTTTATCCACTCGGCTCCACCTCAGTCTTTTGTCACTCCTGCTCCACCACATTCTCCTTAATCCACATCTTCACATTGGTCGCCGGCTCCATCGGCTCCACCTAGGACCTCCAGATCCTCCCCATTGCCCTGGCTTATCAGCTCTCCATCTTGGGGTCCTCCACCACCTGCTCTGCCGCCATTGGTTGGCCCCCAGGATTTAGCGGCCATTCTTCCTCTATGGCTCCTCCCTCTGTCGGCTCCACCATGGGACATCATTGTGGCTGGGCTGCTCCAAGTCCCATCTGTCTCCTCCCTGGCTGAGGGTGAGCTGGGTATGGCACCACAGAAGTGCCAAAAAGAAGGGGAGAGGGCTACAGCCCCCGAATCCAGTCCAGAGTGCCCTCCAGTGCCCGCTCTTAGAAAGTGCCCTCCAGTGCCCGCTCCTAGAAAGCGTCCACAAGTGCCCACTCCTCCAGAGCGCAATCCTGTTCCTGAGCTCAGCCTAGAGGGTGCTCTTGATTCAGAGTTTAGCCCCAAATGCCTGGAGGCTCATGAATACCCACCCTCCCACCTGCTCCGCCACCATTGGTTGGACCCCTGGATTCAGCGGCCATTCCTCCTCTATGGCTCCTCCCTCCATCGGCTCCACCGTGGGCCATCATTATGGCTCGGCTGATTGTTAATTTGATTCAAGAAGTGTTTCCATATACCCTCGTTATCATGTGTTTAAAAGCCCCAGTCCATTCAATTAGTGTTTGTCGGGTCTAGTCGTTGTGTTCATGTGTTCCTGCCATTTCCATTGTGGATAATCCCATTTTTCCTGGTTTAAAGACTATTGTTTGTACTCCATGTTTCTCTCTCGTTCCTCCTAGCACAGATCGTGACATATTTTTACATATATTTTAACTACATTATATGATTTATTTTATGTTAATTTATTTATTTGAATATTTAATATTATTCAAAGTTGCATTAAAAAACACATATTAATTAATTTTGTGTAAATCATTCAATAAATCAATTTGTAAGTTCATTGTCCCACTGAACTGAACAAAAGGTTTTGCATACAGTTCGGTAGTTTTGGTAAGTGGATCTGAGTAAATTTGATTCTTAGAGAGTGGTGATCTCATTCAATCTCATTGTCCTTAGTTACTAAACAATCCAGAGAAAACAGAGAGTGTGTATTAGGTAAAACATCTCAATAGTTTCCCAGAAGCACACAGATACATCATTATATCTTGAGTTTCTCATACCTGACTATCAGCAGGATGAATCATTGCTGTCGCGACATGAAAAGGGATGGTGTGTGTGTGTTTTCATGCCCCCAGGGGCCAGTTTTTTCAAGCACATTGAGATTTTCATGAGCCAGAACTGATTTCACCACAAGACGCGCACAGCTCCTCAAGTTTTTCCTGTTGATGTAATCACAGACTATCATGGGAGTCTCACTGTGTCTTTGAAAGGGGTCGGCTGGGTAATAGTACACATTACTGTACCAATATTAATTTTACTCATAAAAATGTATGGATATTTAAATATAATTACCGGTTTTCACTAAGGCAAATGTCACTATTTCTCTCTACTTCTATCATTTAACCTGACTAAGTGTATTGTTTAGTAACAGTAATTCTAGTCAACGTATATGATTAAATCATTTACAACTTGTGACCCTAAAATAGACCATTTAACCTTTTTACACTTCACACCTCCTCTACTCATCACCTCATCTCCTCAGAGACACATACTACGTTGTTCTTTCTCCAGATCTCTATAATGATTATTCCTGAATCGCAGCTCTTTTATTAACACCATCTCGGTTTTTGAAACAGGAGACAAGCTCACCTGAGGTAAAAAATGACTCTTGAACATTTATGAACACTGAAGTGATTCTGGACTAATTACTGTATCTTGCCATCAAGTATAAAGTTCAGACATGTCTCACTCCTACAGTCACCATCACACAGTTCTGCTAATTAACTTAAGTGAATAAATGTCTGAGATCCTCCGTGGTAACTTTCAAGTAGTCAAAAGGCTCATAAAGAGTTTAACCAACAGACGTACAATTATACCTGACATTCCTCAGTAATGAGCTGGAGATTGCACATCAGACCAATATAAAGATATACAGACACTGAAATTCCAGATAATATGGAGGAGGAAGAGAACAATTAACTGCCTAAGCCATATCAAAATTTTAAGTTGAAAATAGTGAACGCCTTAGCCAAAAACAACTGTGATGACTGTCCTTCAATAAAGTAATGAAGACAGATAATAAGAAAACATGTCTACAAAAAAAAAGACGTGTTAATTCATTCAGACAGATGGAAGAATGTACATGTCTGAAAGTATAATATAAATTGACATATACATGTACTAAAAAAAAACCTTTGTGGTCTAAACTGTACTCTGAACCATAAAAAATGTCTTTTTAGGTAACACTTTAGTATAGGGACCTATTCTATTAATTAATTGGTTAACTTAACAACTACCTTACTAACTAAATAAGCATCTAATTAGGAGATTATTGAGGTCAAAAGTCATAGTTAAAGGCTTGTTAAAAGTGAGAATTGGACATTTAAATGAAGCGTGACCACTTCTTTAACAGATACTGTAGATGGAAGATCAGAAAACTTTATAACATTTACTTTTACATTTAATCATTTAGCAGACGCTTTTATCCAAAGCGACTTACAAATGAGAACAACAGAAGCAATCAGACCAACGAGAGAACAACAACAGTATACAAGTGCCATGACAAGTCTCAGTTAGTCTAGCACAGAACACATAGCCAGGTTTTTTTTTTTCAGGAATATGATAGAGAAGAAAAGAAAAGATAAGTGCTAGTATTAGTTGGTTAAGTGCTGCCGAAAAACATGAGTCTTAAGCTGTTTTTTGAAAATGAATAAAGAATTGAGATTGGGAAGTCATTCCATTATAAGTGTAATAAACTCATATAGACATGTAATTACATGTAGTATCATATCAAAACTTTCAAAGGACATTGAAAGATGGTATTGTAGGGTTGTTTTTAATTAAAAAAAAAAAAAAAATATATATATATATATATATATATATATATATATATATAAAATATGATAAAAATGCTTACAGGAAATAAAAAACACAAAAGCCTGCAACAGTGTACGACAGCAAAATGATTTGCTGAGTTTCCTGACCTCTGTGTCTCTGGGGCCCCCATGTGGCCTGACCATTAAACTCCATCTCCATCTGGTACACTGGAATGAACTGAAGCTAATTAACATTTGCTCTGGATTTTATCAGCATTCTGAGTCATTTTGGGGTGTTTAGAATTCTCTCGCCATTATCAACAAGCATTTCTTTCCACAGGTGTAGCTGAAAAACCTCCCTCGCTGTGTTACAAAAAAGTAGAAATATCTCACTGTCTTGACATCCGTCCAAGACCTAGTTTTACAAGCAGGAGAGCCAACACACTCCACTGAGCAAATGTGAAGTATCTATCTTTCGTGATTTTACTGAACAGGCCACATTCATTGATTGCATTTTTTAATACTGCTAGGAGAATTACAATTACAAAAGACCCCAATTTGTACATCCACATGCCTATTCCTTCTGTTCTCCAATAAACATTTTTGCCATTTGTTAACTCCTTGCTTCAGTAAGACCAATGCACCATAAGTTAGCAAAGCTAGAAGAGTAATGGTGGAGGAACTCTTGAAGGGGATGTAAATAAGAGACAGTGACAGCAGCCTTATGGGCTTATTGATTTCAGCTCAGCACTCTGTGCCAGGCTAATACAGGTCTGAGAGATGAGCACAGAACCGTTACAGAGCTGCCAAACAAACCAACAGAAGCATTCCAGACAGAATAAAAATCTCAGTCTAAATCAAATGTGCCATTTTTATATTCAAATCAAATCAATGCTTTTGAAACTAATACTACTGTCGCTTAGATGCATTTAAGATTTTGTACCTTTATGTACATCAAACACTATTATATTGGTATTGCATGCAACATTGAGAAAATGGATAGGAGATTACGTTCTACGTTCTATGAAGTGGATTCATTTAAAATGGTGAATGTGATTTCTGAGCATGAAATCAAGCGCTCTTGTGTAAGACTAATTATGCTGCTTTTCTAAAGGAGAGACATAGAGAATCTGAGCAGAAATAACATTTGAGAAGAAAATGCTGTATTTGCAATAGCTGAAATGTGTATTCAGCTTTTCAGTGGGCTTCTGTTCAGTGAGGTGATTGTCGTCTAGCATAGCTAGACTTTTTAATATATGCATTCTGTCCAAGATCTGCTCTGACTGACATCTATATGCTGCCATTCAAAAGTCTGATGTCGGTTAAGTTTTTAAATGTTTTTAAAAAGACGTGACAATTATTTGAAATTACAGTAAAAAGAGTGATACTGTAAAATAGTTTTCTATTTTAAAATTGTAATTTATTCCTGCGATGGCAAAGCTGAATTTTCAGCATCTTTACTCCAGTCTTCAGTGTCACATGATCCTTCAGATAAGACTCCAATATGCTGATTTGCTGCTTGTTGTGCTCGGGTCTCAGGGGCCGAGGGCTGTTGTGAACGAGAGGCTGAGGCAATTGGATCCATGTGCAAAGCTTTATTGTAACACACCAGAAGACACTTTAGAGCTGACATGCAACACAAGCAGACAAAACCAAAGGGCAATCCAAACTCGTAGTCAGAAGTGAGCAGATGTCAGGGCAGGCAGAGTAACGTTCGTAAATGTCCAGGAAAACAGGCTAAAGTCAAAACCAGGGAAACGGGAATCTTAGAAATAATGCTCGGAACTGTCTGCAGGAATAACACTGGCAAAACAAGACTTCGCAACTAAACAATAAGAAGAACAGTCCAGATATAGGTGAGCTGAAGATGTCCAGGTGATGGTAATGAGAGATGATAAGGTGACTGGAATGATGGGAAGTGCAGTTCCTAGAATTCGGGAGATAGTGATCTGATGATTCCAGAGGGAGGCAGCACGGAGCGCTCCGTGACACTGCTCAAGAAACATTTCTTATTATTATTGATGTTGAAAACTGCCATGAAATATTTTTGTGGAAACCGATTTACATTTTTTCAAGATTCTTTGATGACTAAAATGTTTAAAACTACAGAATTTATTTTAAATATAAATATTTTGTACTTGTACTGACCCCAAACTTTTGAATGGCATATCTTTTTTTTCCTTTCTTTTTTTTGCATTATAACTATCTCAGTGCACAATACTGAGTAAAAATTTATTTCTTCTTCCCCTTTTCAACAAATAAATAAATCAATCGAAAAGGTAGTCTTGTGACAATTGTTACAATTAATTAATTAATAAATAAAAACTATATACATAAATATACAAAACAGACATTCTATTTACTCAAAAATATTTCAAATCACATACTTCTAGATGGTCATATGCCTGCCAAGCAACTGCCATTGATATTAATGGGAATCCTATAAGATGGTATCAAAGCCATCTTGGAGAAAGTTCCAGACATTTTTGTCAGATATATTAATCAAATGGTCCTTAAATTACCCACAGCTGTGCCCTCTGGGCACCGGACACTAACTTGAATGCCTCTGTTGTTAGTTCTACACTACACTTTTTAGTTCATGTTCATCTTCGCTGTCTCTTTGTCTTTCTCTCTTCTCTTTCCCCTGAAGGAACACAGGCTATTTTTCTTGGCCCTTTCAGCACACAGCTGGGTTATATTAATATGTAATTATTTCACACTGTCCAAACCATCAGAATGGATTTTAAAAGGTCACTGCAGTGAGTGTGAGGGCTGCTATAAAAGTCAGGGTCAGTAAGGCATGCACCTAGAATCAAATAAAGGGACACAGAGTCATCGTTTTCAACTTTCTGCCTTCTATTTAATGTATGTTATATAAACTGAACTTATTCAGGCCTAACCTGGTCGCAAAATTGAATCTTGAGTGCAGAATTTTGAATTAGTAGACTGCAGAGGTGGAAAGTAACGAATTACATTTACTCGCGTTACTGTAATTGAGTAGCTTTTTTGTGTACTAATACTTTTTAAAGTAATTTTTTAAATCTGTAATTTTACTTTTACTTAAGTATATTTAGTTTAAAGTATTGTACTTCGCTACATTTAAAACACATTAATTACTGAGTAAAAAAAAAAAAAAAAAAAAACGCTCCCTGGAAACTACGTCAGTAAATAATGGGCAGGAGGGCAAACTGGCGCTAAAATCACAAGAAAGATGCAGACGGACAAAACAGGCGTTAGTGGTGCAGACACCGCTGAAAACGAAACCCCGTCATATTCTGAAGTTGAACTCGAAGGAAATGAAGTGAACCCCTGGCCATATGTATGCTCTATTATGCAGTGTAAGCTGTACTTGCCTAGGAAGACCAAACTAGCAGCTTATAAAATCTCGACAAGACATCAACCCTTCACAAGAATGTAGAGGTAAGCTAAATAATTGCATCGTTGCATTGGTGGTTAAAATGAAGCTTTGACATTTTAGCAAGAGGTTTTGCACAAATTAGCCAAAAAGACAGTGGTGAGGAGTGTGCTATATATATCGTCTGCGATAATATCATATTTTTTGTTTTAATGATGTGTGCGTGCATTTATAGTGCGTTCTTTCACTGTGTGATTCAGTCTCCTAAAATGCATTTAGAATGATCACAAAATTGAAGATATAGGGGCAGAAAATTCACATATTTATATAATTTCATATATTAAATCAAAATCACACAAAGAATGCCGTCTTTTCCTCCAAAAATCATCATGAATATATACATACATATATATAACAGTTCAGTAAACAAGTTAATTAAGAGACTTGCGTTTTAGACACCATATTGCCTTTTTTTAGCTCTATTTCTACAACAGAAAATAATTCCAAACACAGCCACCAAAGCACAGTTTTGCCCCTCTGAGCAACGTGACAAAAAAAAATTCAATGTGCACATTGAAAATGCATTCCGAGCCTATCACGTGTCCGCCCCCCTCGCGCCATGTCAATCACTGCGTGAACAAGGCGGGGCTTGCAGAAGGTCAAGAGACTCAAATCTCAAGAAGAGGATTCAAGTGAGAGAACATGGACAAGACAGTTGGCCCGTGTACGTTTTGATCATCTCGGTTTATGGCTTCAATATTTCATTCGCACTTGTGGGCGGGGCTGAAACGCTGCTTTCATCTGATTGGTCGAATCGCTCCACCTTCAACTCGGTCTTTTCATTCTTTCAGGCAGAATAAGAGTCAGTGCGAGTGTGACATTGTAATAATGTCTGAAATCACCGCTCACTGTTAATTAGCATAATATTTGAATCAGATGTAGCTGGGCACATAATTCGTGCTGCTGAGACCTGCAAATTATTTCTAGGTTGCAGTATTGTATGAATATTGTCCCACTGATGAATACAGTGCAAATAGTTCTGTCTCTTTGGAAAAAAGTGAAGTGGAAATAAAAATCAATAATAGACTGAACAGTTCCATGTCTGTAACACTCTAGCTCATCTTTTAAGTCATAAGGCACTAGGTATGTGTGTGTGACATTAATAAATAATTGTAAAAATTAATATTGTTACATTTCTGAAATAAAAATAGTAAAATTAGCTCTATGCTGCTCAGTGCTCCTGTAGCCTACCCCAGAGCGCCCTCTCGCGGCTGTAGACGGTAATGTTTTCTCTTGGTTCTGAATAAATGCAACTTAATAGTCCAATGCGACTTATATATGTTTTTTTCCTCGTCATGACGTATTTTTGGACTGATGCAACTTATACCGAAAAATACGGGTAACATTATTATTATTATTTATTATGAAAGTAACTGACACAGACTAGAACTTTAATGTTTCACTAAATTCAGCTCAGATCTTCAGACTCGTCTGACTCGTGTTGCTGTATGACTGGCCAGACTTACCTTCCCAAAAAATCCTATTTAATTTTATTTCATAAATTTAATTACATTTATTTCCACTTCACTGTTATCCAAGGAGACAGAACTATTTGCACTGTTTTTATCAGTGGGACAATATTTATACAATACTATAACCTAGAAATAATTTAACGGGGTCTCTTGCAAGTCGCAGCAGCACGAATTATGTGGCCAGCATCATCTGATTCAAATATTATGCTAATTAAAAGTGAGCGGTGGTTTTAGACATTACAGTGCTTCACTCGCACTGACTCTTATTCTGCCTGAAAGAATGAAAAGACCGGGCTGGAACTGAAGCGATTCGACCAATCAGATGAAAGCAGCGTTTCAGCGCCGCCCACAAGTGCGAATGTAATATTGAAGCCATAAACCGAGATGATCAAAACGTACACGGGCCAACTGTCTTGTCCATGTTCTCTCATTTGAATCCTCTTCTTGAGATTTGAGTCTCTTGATCTTCTGCAAGCCCCGCCTTGTTCACGCAGTGATTGACATGGCGCGAGGGGGGCGGACACGTGATCGGCTCGGAATGCATTTTCAATGTGCACATTGAATTTTGCTACATTCATTGCGGGACACTGAATGAAAATGCAATCGTAAGTGTCTTGACTGTGTGTGTTAATGCATTTAAGAAAAATAGCATTTAAATGATAATTTTGCCACAGTTTTTGCTTGAACATGTTAGACATATCTAATCATTTCTGTAATACATTTTCATTTTAATTTTGCAACTTATAAACCGTTAAAATTAGTATTCATTTTACATATTAAAACTGGTGTATGAAATGCCAAATGAAAATTATGTAATTTAATTTTCATTTTGCACCAAACTTTGCACAAATGTATTGGAAAATGTAAATGTAAATACAGAAATGCATTGCCATTTTACATATTGCATTGTCATTTTGCATATTACATTGCAAATTGAATATCGCTACTCATGTGCTTCCATACATACTGGCCATTTTAATTTCACATTTAAAGAATCTTTTGATTTTTTTTTTTTTAATAATTAATTTCTTATCATTTCAAATGAGTATTCAACATTTTATGTCTTGTATATCAAAACATTATTCATGCATTTGTAACTGCAGGTTAAATGCATTCTTGTCCTGCACTAAACAGTGTAATACATCTAAATGCCACTTCCAATGAATCTTCTGCATTTCCTCTGCATTAAAAGATGAGCTTGTTGATACTGATTTGCCTGGTAACAGCCCAAATGTTTTATTATTCTAAATAACTGATTCCTTTAATTAAAAACAACTAGTTTGAGATTAATAGACCTATCCCAGGGGTGTCAGACTCAGTTCCTGGAGGGCCATAGCCCTGCAGAGTTTAGTTCTAACCCTGCTCCAGCACACATATCATGTAGGTTTCAAATAAACCTAAATGATTAGATTAGCTGGATCAGGTGTGTTTAATTAGGGTTATATCTAAACTGTGCAGGACTGTGGCCCTCCAGGAACTGAGTTTGACACCCTTGGCCTGTCCCATTTTTGACTCCCTCCCACTGTTAAAATTTTACTAAGTAATTTTTACTCTGAGTAAATTTTAAATGAGCTACTTTTTACTTTTACTTGAGTAGATTTTTAGACTGGTACTTTAACTTGTACTTAAGTAAAATTTCATTAATGTAATGGTACTTTTACTTGAGTAGATTGAGTAGAATATTACATATAAAATAATGTAGTATAAAATAAAATAGCATATTTCTACTTTTAGCATACATTTAGGAGTACATGTTTAAGGTATTTTAAAGTATATATTAGTGAATGTAATATTTTCAGACACTTAATTGCATGTTAATTATGATTAAATGAAAATGTATTATGGTTTTTATATTAAATCCAGATAGCTGAAGATTAGAGTGATTTTGACTCACTAAATAGGACTTGAAAATCTGTATATGTAATTACACAATTTCTTCTTCTGTCTGTGCAGTGTACTGCTGAATGTACTGACAAGCATTTCTATTGAAACTTGTATGTCATGTATTTACATGCATTTGTAATTAATCATTTGAAATGAAGTTAAAATATATGAAGCATACAACATTTAAATGTAATATCAAATAACACATTACAGATAAAATTATAATCAGGTAAATTACACATGCTTTAGGAAGTTGTGATGATACTGTACTTCTTTAAATCATGAGAAAAGATTATTAAAACATAATGATTTAAAAGTACTTATAAAAAAACATTTGGTAACACTTTATTTTAAGGTCCAACCCTCGCTATTAACAAACCATTAACTACAACTTTTGCCTCAATAAACTCCTAAATTGCTGCTTATTAATAGTTAGTAAGGTGGTTGTTAAGTTTAGGTATTTGGTAGGGTTAGGAATGTAGAATATGGACATGAAGAACATGTGCTTTTAAGTACTAAGCAGCCAGTATGTTAATAATAGGCATGCTAATAAACAACTGGTTGATAGTGATAATTGGTTTTAAATTGGAATTATTAGAAAACTGTGCTTAAATTTGTTAAAAAACAGTCATAAATGTGTACTCTTTAAGCATGCCTAAGTAGCCTTTTATTTAATTAATATTATATTACGTGCATTATAAGTGCACATTCAATACAATTTCACAACTGGAAATAATAATTAATATTTTAAATGAAAACAAACGGTTAAATAGTATGGCTTATTATCATGCTTTTTTTGCAGCCTTATGAGGTTGTTCTTCAAAAAGGCAGGGTAATTTGTGTTAAACATGCTCGAACTACCCTGACAGCCACATGTTTTGCTGTATTACTAAGAGGAAGAACAAAAAACATCCTGAGGGCATGGCATTAACAGCAGATATAGACAGGTACACTGGTGACGCCCATACCTCAGCTGACAGAGTAAAGCAACAATCACTCACAATCTCACTTAGCAAATACAATTATTTTAACTATCCAAGTGAAACTGACTGTAATGAATTGAACCTTCCTAGTCATCGGGAAGAAGGAGGCGGGAACCGGCGGACAATCAAATAACACTTTAATAATCACAAAATAAACAAAACAGCGCACCAGCCCCTCACGGACGACTGGTGCGCACAAAATAAAACCAAAACCTAAAATAATGCCCAGGCCTGGTCCTCTCTCGTCCTTCACTGTCGTCGCTCCAGTTTTATATCCTTCCATCTCCTACGTGGGACTCGAGACTTGAGTGGGTCGCAGGTGTCACTGATTTCCCTTGTTCCCACATCCCTCAGCCCCGCCCCACTTGCCACATACCCCCATCGCCCCTCGCAGGCCGGGGGGTACCCTCGAGACTGCGCTCTATCCCCCCCCCCACCGCCCTCCGGGGGGGACTGCTCACGGGGACCTGCGGGAACCTGGGGGTAGGACAGACGAGGCGAGAGAAAAGGAGATGGAAGGAGGAGCGACAGAGACAAGAGAGGGGAGAGAGAGAAAAAAAAAATTCCGGTTCCCAGACGTACTGCTGCTCGGCCCTCCACCGGCTGGGCGATCTCCTCCGCGGTGCCTGGCGGTGGCACTGGACGGCCCTCGGCGGACAGCACGACACCCCTCCGCCGCCCGGTGGACGGCGACGGCTCCTCCGGATTTGGGCAGCCGGCAGGAGTCCCCCGTTCCCTGCTCCTCCGGATACCTTCACGGAGGCAGCAGGCTCCGGCCCCCTGGCGAACGGCGCCGACTCCTCCGCTCCCTCACCGACGGCAGCCGCCCCTCCATATCGTGGATGGTCGGCAGCGAGCTCGCCCGTCCCCGGCAACTCGCTCCAGCCCACCGCCTCGAGCGTCCATGGCGGCATCCTCCTCGCCTGCTCTGTGGCACACCAGATTCACCACCCAATCATTGCTGGCCTCCCTCCTTGTTCCCACGTCCCTCGGCCCCGCCCCACTCGCCACACTGACTTTGTTTTTAAATTCATGTAGCTTCATTCTGAAATTGAACACATTATAGTTCAACAGCATGTGGACAAAAAACAAAAACGAAATAGCTTATAATTACACTCCCATGATCCTCTGCTTTAGCATATTCTCACTGAAAAACAGGAAGGGGTGACGTTTCACATCATGGTGCTAATTGAATACCAAATTAATTAATGATCGCTGGAGCATTCACCGTCTTACTCTCAGTCAGCCCTGCTCTCAAAAAAGCTTCATTAGTCACTGGTAATTAGGCAAGCATATTGAATGTCTCACTATGTTATAATACAAAAGGGATGAAGCAGCTATATCCTCATTATATAACAACCAGTCAGGCAGTGGTGGTGAGCCTCTGTCCAATCTGCAAGGCCAGAGCTTGAATATGCATGAATATGCAAATGTCTATGTTAGGGATTTGTGATCATGGAGTGGAAGTACCAGGCAGACAGAGAGAACCCAAGATAGGTGGAGAGACAGACTGGCTGATTTAGTAATTAATCCAAAAATAAACATAAAAGCCGAAGTCAAAATATTAATAAATACTAGAAAAGTATATAAACAATACTAAAATAAGGGCATGATGGTATATAACAGGGATTGTCAAACCCTTTAAGGCCAAGGTAATATGTTATATTATATTATATTATATATAATAATGTGACTTTCCGCGACATGAGCGTGACAGAATAACTGACCAAAAGAGAAAGTAAAGTGCTGTAATCCACCCTTTTTACTTTTCCCATTTTTCCCATCTTTTTGTTTTATGGATTATGCCGCTTTCATTTACTTTTTTTGTCATCTTGCCATCAGCTGCCCCTATGATGACGAGACATTAAAGTCTCTGTTCTGGATTGGGACAAATTTCCATTACCCCTTTGACCTCCAAGACACCGTGGGACTGAGCTGGAGGGAAGTTATCATCAGGTGGAGCGTCCAACCCCGATCAAGAACAAAACCCGACCCAGAGCCCAGCCAAGCATCACCCCGCTGTGTGGAGCTGCCCAAACCAGAGCCCACCTCGGTCATTGAGCCATCGCCATCAGGAGCAACAGAGCTGATAAACGCCCTGGAGCCAGAGCCCCAAAAGTCTGACCTAGCGAAAAAGCCGACAGCAAAAGTAACGGTGGAAATAATTGTGAAGGTTGTGGGGGCAAAGGAAAGCCCCATCCACTGCACCACCGCTGAGGGTGAAATCGAACTGGACTTTGGGAAGTTGATAGATAGCGATATGGACATATATGCAGACATGCCTCTGCCCACCATCTGTGCGGTGGGATCACCGCAGATCTGCCAGTCTCCATCAGCGTCGTGGCTGGGGGATCCCTTGTCTCCGCCTACAGTCTCCAAGTCGCTGACCATACGCCACCTCAGGACTCCACCCCTCCGGGTACACATCATCACTCTGGATCTGTCAGGTTCCTCCTTCCCTCAGGCTCCATCTTGGTTCTCTGTCGCTCCGGCTCCACCAAGGTGTTCCGGATCCCCACCTTCTCCTCGGGTGCCGGAGCCATTTGCTCTGCCTTGGCCTTCCGGCTCGTCCCTCCGTATGTTTCTCCTTGGATCCTTCTGTATCCTCCGTGTCTTCTCCCACCGTCACAGCCACCCTGGTCGTCTGCCTGCCCTCCTGCCAGTCCTTCTCCTAGTCCTTGTCACCCTCCAAAACCCCCATCCCTTCCTCTTTGTGAGGCGCAAGGTCGTGCCATCCATGGACAGGGGTTATACAGTGCAGGTGCTGACAAGAGTTTGAAAAGCCCTGGTATATAACATCTACCATGCTTTGGATTCAACTGTCAGATAATTTATCATCGTGATTCATCTCTAATCTTAAGCATCCTTTGTTTGTTATAAAAGAAATCACACATGTTTCAGATTGGACCTATGCTTTAGTTTGAGGTTAAAGGGTCACAAAGCTCAGCCAACTTGTCTCTCAACCCAAGACTGGATGGCATGTCATGTGTGTCTACACATGTTTCTGCCTTTGCTCTGACATAAACACAACCAGCCTGACCTCCATGGGGACATGTGTGTCAGCTGCCCTCTGTTAGAGACTTTCATGTGCCATATTCACACAAACATTCCTTGTTGAACCCATGAAAAGCCACTAGGAATGATTATACATCTGGCCATATAGGAACTAAATTAACTGCTGAAATCTCACAGAAGGGAATAGCGAGAGAGGGAGGGAGGGAGAAAGAGAAAAGTGTGTTAAAGAAAATAAAGAGATGGAGGACAGGGTGAAAAGAAAGAGAGAGTGAAGGAGGCAGCAGGTGAAATACACTGTTGGCCTCTTTCCCAAACTGAAGCATTGAATTAACCATCACTTCATTAGATCCTCATCAAATTCCTCATTTCGACATCAAAGACTTCCCTCGTTCTCCACCACATCACATCCACAATCCTCAGGACAATGGACTGCCCAAATCTGAGCAAAAAGGTCCTGAGAAAAAGTCATAAAACTCATACTCAATACATTAGAATGTCTCTCAAAGTCATGAAGAATTTCTAGAAATATATTTTTTGCCAATGGGGAGATTAAAGTTGCCACCATCATTTTTAAAGATTTTATAGACTGCTACATGTCTTCCTCAAGTATAACACAGGTGACAAACCATAAGAATGTCCTTCATCCCAAAAATCTTACTTATTTAAACTATATACAGTGTGTGTATATATATATATATATATATATATATATATATATATATATGTAGTATGACCCTCTTTCTTCTGATGTAGAATATAAAAGAAGATATTTTGAGAGATGTCTTACTGATATCGACTTCCATTTTTACTATTGATATTTTGTTTTATTTTATACATTTTGCAGCTTTAACAATAACAATGTTTAGGGGTGTAAGTAGCAGTGATGCGCGGGTCAATGTATAAACAACGCGCACCCGACCAATGTTTTCAACTAACTCGCCCGCAACTCGGACCGCAAAAACAGAAAAAGAAAATATTCTACCCGACCCGCTTCCTGACCCACATTTTTTTAAAGTAGTAAATGCGTCGCCCCTTTATATTATTTTAATTACTTAAATAGGCTTTAGCCTACAGGATAATAAGCGTTATGACCGCACACATAAGGCTTGCCACAAAGAACCAGTTAAAGTAATGATTGTGAATGTGTTTAAATTAGCAAGGACTCATTTAATTGTTTAGTAATAAACTGGTGTTTTCTGTGTCGCTGCAAAGATGAAGTTGACGATGCGGACTCGCCATGAACGCCAGGGAGAAATGCACATTTCATATGGATTACATAATCAGAGAGTAGCCTATTTATTTTGGTTTGAATATTTTCGTTTAAAAGTAGACATTTCAAGCGTTCTGTAATATATTGCCTATATTTCTTTTTAAACCCACCGACTAAAAGATTAAGACACTACCTGTCCCAAAATATCACCCAAAGTTTCTACTGCTTTTTCCTTAGCTATTTCAGAATCTGGAAAAATGACTGGGGCTAACTTACTGCAGTCGGTAGAGCGATATGAATGTGTGTGATGTATGGCATGATAAATGCTCGTCACTTCTGCTGCCCAAACTTTGTCAGCCTGTGGGTCATTTGGTTTATTATAAAATGATTGCACTGATTTGCATGTTTCTTGATGATGCGTTTTTTTCTGTGGTACTCACATGCACCATGTCGCTTCACGTCGTATTCTCCACCATGTCCCACAGAAAAACTGCTTTTGCATAAAATGCAAAAAGCTCTCTCTGCTTCGCCATGTACACGTCTTAACCAAGAGTATGTTGCGGTCCATTCGCTATTAAAAGTGCATCTTCTCTTTTTCGTGGCCACACTGGCCATGGCTGCTTAACCTGACCGAACAATGCGCGCGCTCCAATTTGAAATTGTTGAGGAGGCGTTCGTGCACCAGTCAACAGTTTGATTGACGTACAACTCAGCCTATCGACTGACGCTTTTATTGCTCTCCTCTGAACTATTGGACATAAGTTAACAGTACGCCTATGGACGTATCCGTGTATTTATTAGGCAGGGTCGAATGAAAAAGTGGGATAGATGCTCAATTTGAATGAGGCGGGACAAAGGGTAAAATTGCTGTACAGTGCAACAAAGCGGGACAGGTGGTCACTCTATTTGCGCCAGTTATTCAGCCAATAAAGTGTAGGCCTATGTATTTCAAAATTGTGTCTAGTACTATATAAATTACAAAGGTATTTCAAAAGACCCGACCGACCGCAACCCGAATATCATTAAAAATATTGATGGATGACTCGTAACTGCGGGTAACCGCGGGTGACCGCCGCAGCATAAATGCGAAATTCAGACATAAATGCCATTTTGGTGCTCTTTGATGTGGCAAGAAAGATCAGTGTACAGTATAAAACATCATAGTTCAAATGGCGGCGCTGAGTGCGAGTGACCGTGATCATCCCGTGAAACCATATTGTGATGTCAAAACTGAGGTACGTACCGAACCATCATGTTTGTGTACTGTTACACCCTTACTAATGTTATTTTTTATGTCATGTCATTAAAGTGAACTACACTGACACTGAGCTGAAATAAAAAAGTGTGACCAAATACTCTAAGGGCCCGATTTACTAAACAGAACAAATTTGTGTGAAAGTGCAATCCCATGGGAGTGGAAAGTTCTGCTGGTCATCTACTGACAATTTGCAAATTAAAAAAAAACACAGACGCAGCCAGCAAATTGCAGTGAGCCAAGAGCAGAGCAAAATAGCATAGGATTGCAAACAAGCAGAGCTGATTATATCAGGTGTGTGTGCAAAATGGATTAAGATATGCTTTTTGTAGCGTTTAATAATGGTGCAAATATCAGTAAACTGACTAACGCAAACTTTAGTAATTTACCTTGCTTATTTAAATACTCTCCTTGGCATCTGAAACTCCTCTAAATGCACATAAGTGAAAGTGACATGTGGCCAAGTATGGTGACCCATACTCGGAATTCGTGCTCTGAATTTAACCCATCCAAAGCAGACACACAGCAGTGAACACACACACACCGTGAACACACACCCAGAGCAGTGGACAGCTATTTATGCTGCGGCGCCCGGGGAGCAGTTGGGGGTTCAGTGCCTTGCTCAAGGGTACTTCAGTCGTGGTATTGAGGGTGGAGAGAGTGCTGTACATTCACTCCCCACATCTACAATTCCTGCTGACCCAAGATTAGAACTCGCAAACTTTGGATTACAAGTCCGATTCTCTAACCATTTGGCCACGACTTCCCCATAAACATGCAATAAGATCAGCAGCAAAAATAACTGTGCCTTTTCATTGTTAATATTTCACTACATGTCTGACAGTAGTGTAAATATGACCGTGTTTCAATGGCAAAAGAGGGTTTGCACTGACTCAAGCTTTTGGTAAATATGGCCCTAAAAGAGACATCTAAAAGAGTTAAAGCAAGATTCACCCAAGCAGACTGACACAATTTGGTGTATGTTTTGTTCAAAGAAATGTTATCCCTTTATAAATGATAGTTTAGTGTGAACTGCAAATGGAACAAACACCCCATAAGAATCTGGACAACTGAAAAAAAAAGCCAGTGCACATTTGGGGTAAAAAAAAAAAAACAGGCCCTGAATAAAAATGTAGAAAATATCGTATTTTATCTTGTATGACTTGATGTTTCTATCATTTTCAGCGAGAACGTCTCAGGTTGCGCATGTAACCATGGTTCCCCAAGAGGGAACGAGATGTTGCACCCCCTAGGGAGCACATTGGGGAATGCCACCAGCATGACCGTTGACTGAAGCATGTATGAAACAATGTCAATCCCATTGGTAAACATGGTCCATGACATCATAGACGGGGAGTCGGGAAGTATAAAAGGGCACCTGCTGAATATGTTACCAGCTTAATTGTCTGAAGGAGATGTAAACAGGCAGGCTGAAGGCATGGCGAGGGGGCGCAGCTTCTTGTTCCTTCTCGGGGAACAATGGTTACATGCGTAACCCAAAATGTTTTCCTTCTAGGGAACTCAACATTGCGCCCACTAGGGCTGTCAACGAATATTCTAAATTCGAATATGTATTCGAATAGTTTTAAAAAAACGAATTTCGAAGGTGAAAATTAATATTCGAATAAAAAAAAAAATGTGGAAAAAAAGGTCCCGCGGTAGTAGAGGCGTGGTTGTGTCCCTGAGGGTTCAGGGACAGGTCACAGCCTCACAGGAGTCGCACTGTCTGGCACAGCATCACTGCTGAAAGTTGACGCGTCTTCATGGAAGATGCCAGCAAGTGCAGAGCCCAACTCGACCGCAGCAGAGAAAGTGAGGTAAAATTGTTGACCCGCGAGATAAAGTTGTATGCAAGCTATTTAAGATACAGTTAGCATACCATTCGACAGCTAGCAACATGAGGTCACATCTCAAAAATGTGCACCCAAATGAGCATGGCATAATGTGTGGAACTCCAGCTAAACAGTCACGTCTTGACACTTAACGTTACTTTGCATCGCCCGCCACAAGCTCTTTGTCTGCAACACGACAAGAGGCCATAACGGATAAAATAATTTCATTCATTTTTAAGGACATGAGACCGATCAGTATCGCGGATGGGGCAGGCTTCAGGGAGTTCTGTCAAGAAATGCATCCGAGGTTTGATTATTTATCGTTTCATGTCAAGGAAAAGTTCCATGTTTACCACAGCACAGCTCGCTCGGAGCATTCAATGTCAGTTCTATAAGCTGTAAAACTTCAATTAATATTAAAAATATTTGTTTCAATTACTGAATGAAGCCTGCTATATTTGGGACAACAGTCGCGACCTTAAATTGCTTGCACAAAAATGTGTTTGTTCATTTAAACCATTATGCGCAGAGAACGTGAGGGTGAGAGAGCGTGAGGTCTGCAGTCTTGGCCATTAGTTGATTTCCTTGTTTTTGTGTAGGTAATAAGTTGTCATATTGTCATATATGTTTAAACTTAAATAGACTATCTATACAATTACTTATGTCTCTTTGTATTATTTTTGCCTGTTATTGACGTAATGCGCGTCATTGACAACATGCGCAACCAGATGTTCGAATAGTTCGAATATTCGTGTATTTTTTAGAGGGAATATTCGAACGTCAATTTTGAGCAATTTTGACAGCCCTAGCGCCCACCTAGAGGGCACATTGAGGAACAAAATCCAACCATGCCATGCCGAGGGGCATGTCTGTCCACCTGGAAAAAGAGCACCAAGAATGCAACAGACATACGCCAAACCTCAAGGCAAGGCCACTGACACCACTGACTGCTCAAATAACCTGCCAGAAATGAGGAGACCCGATTAGATCAAGGGGAACACCCCACCCAAATCAAGAGCAGAGCTATCCTCAGATATCCTCAGATTGTGTTCCTGTGGCTCAGTGGTAGACCATTGCATTAGAAGCGCAAAAGGTCATGGGTTCAATTCCCAGGGAACGCACGTACTGGTAAAAAATAAAATGTATAGCCTGAATACACTGTAGGTCGCTGTGGATAAAAGCGTCAGCTAAATGCATAAATGTAATGTAAATGAAATAGCTATGCTATGTGAGCAATACTAGCCTGGATACACAAGTCCACTGAAAAGGCTAAACTAGAAAGACTCTAGAGAGCTCAATAGCCACTTAAATTTCAGTTGATGAGAGTAGCTTCTGAGCTAGAGGACAGCTATCCTCAGATAACTATGTCCTAAAGGTCTTATGAACCAGAATAAAAATCTAAATACCCTTCCTGCAGAGCTGCCCAGACCACAAAGAGTGGGCTATCTACTTACAACCCCAGCAGGGTAGATAGCACTGTCTAGGCAAGGGCTCAAGGAGGCCGCTACTTTAAGACCCTAAAAAGGGAAGCAATCACTGAGATAGCACAAAGATATCCTCAGATAGCTATAGCTAATGAACACATAAACATCATTAGTCCGAAATCAAAGCCTGATGTATGCTGTGGCCATAACACTAGAGGGATGGACACAGCTATCCTTGAATAGCAGTTCACTCAGATAAGGCTGAAGATAGCACAGACACTATTAAAATAACCCCAAAAAGTGGAGGAGTATCTGAGCTAGAACACAGATATCCTCGAAAAGCAGATTTCTAAACAAAAACTTCAGCGCTTAATCGAGATAACTTGTGCCAAGGGGAACCCAACATAGTTAAGAAGCCAGGCTAGAACCTAGCTGCCTCAGACAGCCATATTCCAGAGCAAAGTAAGCTTGAGCTGGGGCATAACCATCCGCAGACAACTACACTCTAAGCAGGGACTTTTCACTTAAGTTCTGAAGAGGGGAAGCAGTGTACTCAGCCCAAACCCACTAAATGGGATTCAGAAGGATTGCCCACTTAAAACTACTTAGACGCCTGGGGAGGCAGCCCACTCCTAAACCCCAATTAATTCAGGAAGACAAATTCCCCATAACCACTCTAGGTGCTAAAACAACCTGGGAGAGAAAGCTTGCAAGCCTCTCTCCACAATGTTTAAATATATTCATGCCCAGCGAGGCTCTCCACATACAAATATAAGCATATTAAAGAGGCATGGCCGAGCTCACACTTCATCGCCATAACATCCCAACAATATTTGTGGCATAGAGAGAGTGTGTGGATGCCACAGATCAAAGTGATGACTACAAGGTGAGATAAACTGTGCCGCGGCAACGGTGGAACCGGGCTGCGAGGCACAAACACTTTGTTCCACATCCCTCAGGAATGGGAACAAATGTGAGCGGAACCTAGACACTGTGACTCATCGTGATAAGCACGTAACTCTGAAAGCATGTGCTCTTCGAACGTGAAAGCAGAATATGCGCTTGAATGTCAGAATCCAAACACAGAGGCACACATTCCCTAACGTGCTGCTCGACATGAGTTATATCCGCGGGACCTGATAACCCAAAAAGAGTGTCTAAAACCAGCAAATCCTGAAATCTGAGTCTTCAGCGAGACAACGGAACCTTAACCGCGAGACATAACTGCTTGTCACTTATCTTTCTAGAAGAATGGAATGGAGCTTCTACTGGATAACACTCAAAATGAGCGCGTTCAGCACCCTCGAGCACTGAACATGCAAGCTCCTGACCAGGATACATGACGCATAGATTGTGTGCGTCCTCAAGTGACAGAAACCTCGGGCATGGAGGCACACACTTTCTCACTCGCACTTCAAACAGATGGCTCCTGAAGACAACAAAAGTTGATGATGTATTCAGCAGGTGCCCTTTTATACTTCCAAGCACCCTACCTATGATGTCATGGGCCACGTGGACCAATAGGATTGATATTGTTTCACACATGCTTCAGACACCGGTCATGCTGGTGGCATTCCCCAATGTGTCCCCTAGGGGCCGCAGCGTGGAGTTCCCTAAAAGAGATACTGTACAGCAAGAGACAGTCAATAAGAGTGATGGATGAAGAATAAACATATTAATGCTGATCTATAGAGAAGGTCGAGAGGCACGCTGAGAGCAAGAGGAAAAGAGAAAAGAGCAACAGAAGAATAGCAGTCATTAATTAAAAAGAGAGACAGAAAGACAGAGTAACACCAGTGTAATGGCTTCAAAGCTGGATGGGGCACTTTGAGGCCATGCCTTCCTTTTCAGACGCGACCCTATAACAGGACCCAGAAGAACTCAACACTAAACACCATCTGTTTCTCCTGAGCCCAGCCTTCTGCCAACTGTTTAGAATTACTTTGCTTTCCTTCATGTCCCTAGAAAAGATTAAACACACACAACAATCCAAACTGTGGCAAGAGTTTCTGTTAAATGAATTACCACATTCACAATCATGTTATTAAAAAGTGTATTAATTGTTTACTTTTGCAATTACGCAAAGTAATGAGATGATTTTGTCGATATTATATCACATTAAGCTTATTAAAATTCACTATATTTATAGTAAAAACAATTAATTAGAGTCATCTTATATTGGAAAGGGTCTTGTTCTATCAAATATACCTTACTATAGGTTCTCTTCCTATAAGTTTGATCACAACTGTTAATCACTGTTGATTGTGTTCGCCATTTCTCTTTGAATACATGTAATTGACTAACTGCATGATTTTTCATATCCTAGAATTGCACATGTCTGCCATATGGACATCATCTTGACATAATCATCACTGATAAGCTACTTCTAAATGTAATGTAGAAACTTTCATTTTCTGTGAAGCTGTTTTGCAACGATGAGTACCATGAAAAGTGCAGTACAAAATGAATGTAAATTGAATTGAATTAAAGAACAGGTTCTGGGCTCCCCGAAGAACCTTTCTATGAATAGTTCTCAACATTTTTCTTAGTGTAAAGAACATTTTAACAATCTAAAAAATCTTTATAAAGAAAGGTCCATGAATGTTAAAGGTTCTTCTTGGAACCATCAATGCTAATGAAGGACTTTTATTTTAAAGACAGACAGACAGACAGACAGATATCCAATCCATGTTTTTAGTGAATGAAAAATATAAAAACTGCCCTGTGCAATCTACTGCATTATCAGGGAGAGAATTGTATTTGTATGTAAGCAAAAAAGACTTAGGAACTGAATGAAGGGAACTGAATCAAATCAAACAGAATCAGAACTGCATGGAAAACTTATATGAATCAGAATCAAACTGAATCTGGAAATCTGTTTAGACATAATTTTACTGGAGGACGAACCAGATGCTTTCTTTTAAAATCTAAAAGAAGAATGATGGACTGAGATTGGGAAATGACAGAAGCAGTATTCCTCAGGTAAGCATCACTGCACATTATGTCCAAACATTTGCCCTTACCACCAGGCCACATCTCTGAAAGAACAAAATGTATTCATAGATCACTTCTGCAACACAAATTTAATTTCATTTCCATGACATTTATTTTACATTTCTAAATCACCTTTTCAAAGGTCACTGGGTGTCTGTGTTGGTTTTCATACTGCATTCATACTGACATCAGTTTTGCTCTCACATCACTGACACTCTTCTGGCCTCCCCCAAACACCCCGCAGGGCTGACTGTCCTTACATTCACATGGGTGTAAGTGCAGACAAGCATTAGAACCAAAACAAGCTCCTATTTTGATGCCTCATGAAATAACACAGAACCCTGCGCCAAGACACTCAGAGTCTTGAAGGTCCTGAGAAATGGTTTTAATAAACCCCCTCACTGACTTGCTGAATTTGTTTTGGTCTGTTTGTGTGAGTGTACATGCATGCACTTGATTGTGTTGTGAAGAAGGCATCAAAGCAATACTCTCATTAATGTCTTATGGATACAGTTTAGTGTTTCCTCATCAAGAATGCTGACACACTCTAATTTAATGTCTTATTGTGGGCGAAATGGAATTAGAATGGCTGACAATATTGGCACACACACACACAAATAAAGGCGCTAAATCTGGAGGATTTGCATATCTTAATGCAAGATTAAGCTCATCTTCCTGCGTGCTGCCATCATGGTGAAATGTGGTTTATTATCTGAGCTGTTCTGCTTTAAAAGGAAAAGTTCAGCTCAAAAATGAAAGTCTGACAATATTTACTCACCCTCATGTCTTTCCAAACCCATGCCTTGAATTGTTGAAGGATATTCTGCCTGTCTTTTCAATATAATAAAAATAAAAGAAGGCTGGGGCTGTCAAGCTTCAAAAGGACACAAAATAAAGTATCATAAAATTAGCTCATATGACTCTACAAGTCTTCAGAAATCAAATGTCAAAAGTGTTATAATTATTGAGTACCAAATTAGAGCAAATTAAGTAATTGCTTAAAAAATTAAGCAATTGAAGTGACTGAAGTTAATAGTTGATGATTTTTCTCCTTCAGCAAACTGTTAACTAAGGTGGCCCAGTAATGCACAACACAACGGAAACAAGCCACAACACAACAAAATTAGAACAAAACAACATTAACAAGCCACAACACAATGGAAACAAGTCGCAACACAATGGAAACAAGCCACAACAATGAAATATGCACAACAAAACGTTAACAAGCCACAACACAATAAAAACAAGTCACAACACAATGGAAACAAGCCACTACACAATGAAATTAGCACAACACAAAAGAAAACACAGCAAAATCAGCACTACAGATACTATAAATCTGTTTTTTTATCTGAAATTATCGGAATGCTTCATTCATGAATTTATTTCCCAATTTCCAAATCAATTTATGACATGAGGGTGGGTTTTTGGGGTGAGCTACCCCTTTAAATCATGACAGATATTAATTATTTATAATTATTAAGTATAATAAGTATTAAGATCCGATCACAAGTGGTCAAGCAAGATCATCGTTTACCCATAACATGCATCTCCTTACCACTTGTGACTGGGTTTCAAGAGACAGGTCATGATTGAATACATTCATCACTGTTACTGGTGTTAATGAAGTACACAAATAATAAATAAATAAATGTATGTATGTATATATGTATATATATATATATATAAACAAATGCAAAACATTTGAGTGATTTTAATAAAAAAATATATTTTAAAACATGGGTGAATATTGAGATAATAGGATAGAAAAAAGAATAAGACATTCAGGGGAAAAAAATACAAAAGTGAATGAATATGATTTAAATATTTTGTGAGCATGACTGTTTTAGCTGAGTTGGAATTGTGTAGATGAAATCAATCATATAAGGTTATTCAGAAAGAGAAAATACATTGCCTCAATAATAAACTACATACTCAAGCAGAAAAAGATGCTTGTCTGTCATTGAAACATTACAAATTGACAAATTAGACTGTCCAAAAAGCTGACTGACCATTTATTTATACTAATTCATTTCCTCTCAGTGTGAGAAAGATGTGCTTGCACTGGTCATTCTGTTGCAAGGAAGTTATTCTGATGGACATGCAGCCATGTGGTCTGAAACTGTCTGTCAGTATCAATGAAAAAACTGGGCATTGGACAGGGTTTACAGATTTTTGTGAAGACTTTTCTCATGCCATTTTCTGAATAAAATTCAAACTGACTGAATGTAACTCCGTTGTAAAGTGGATTTGGTGTATAGAATTGTGCTGAATGAAACTAATAAATCTAGCGGTTAAGCCTCTGCAGCTAGTTTTGGTTCCCCAGAGAAATGTGTAAAAATCCGACCCACCCTGCTGGCTGCCTTCCTCCATATTTATTGAACAGCTGAGTGTCTGTGCATCTACATGTCTGCAAGACAGAAACAACAAGAGCTTTCTATAAGTCTGAGCAGCCCAAAGTGTTCTTTAAGAGCTACCCATAAATCTTTGGGGTGGTGTTTTTTTTTTTTTTTTTTTTTTATCAAATCCTCCCCGACTCTTTGTGTGTGTGCTCAGAGGGCCCTTATGTAGTGTTCACTGCTTCCTGAGCATGGGTTATCTGTAGAAGTGTATGCACTTCAAAAAGTCATCAGACACAGATAACACTTGAGTTGTGCAGAAGAATGATGATTGCATAATATACTTAAAGGGTTAGTTCATCCAAAAATGAAGCCATAAATTACTCACCCTGAAGTCTTCCTAGGTGTATATGACTTTCTTCTTTCAGACGAATTCAGTTGGAGTTATTTAAAAAATTGTCTCTGATCTTTCAAGCTGTTTGATGCCACTCAGCAGGTGTTGCACTGCATCGGTTCATGAGAAGTTTAATAAAAAGCTCATCCTTTAAAAAAAAGTGTCTCACACAGCTCCGGGGGGTGAACAAAGGCATTCTGTAGCGAATCGATGCATTTTTTTAAGAAAAATATCCATATTCAAAACGTAATAATCACTTTAATCTAGCTTGCGTTCACAGTTGTAAACAAAGCAATTCTGGTGGAATAATGTATGAGGTCAAAACAACGGTCAATAATTACAAGCACAAAACAAGGATATGTAAAGAAAAATGTTGGAGGTTTTTGATATAAGCCAAGAGGAGCCTGGTTGTCCTTTGCTAAAGTAAGGAAACTATGCTTCCTTTGCTCTTGTTAGCAAACGTTGGTTTTCACAAGAATCAGGCGCATGCGCAATGCTGACCTCATATGTCATGCTCCCAGAGCTGCTTTCATTGTACATCAGTGAGCGCAAGCTAGATTAAATTTTATATTAAATCCCTATTCAATCTTTTTTTGTTTTTTTTTGTTTTTTTTTTTGTTCTGTGCACACACGAAACCACAAAACTAACACAAAATGATGCACTATACATGCCAGACCATTATGTGGCACTGTAATCCTGCCACAGAGATACACTAAAACGGAGAAGAAGACTTGGACTATGCATAAACTCCTCGCATAATCAGTTGATACGCTGTTTCCATTCAGATTAAATCACAACAACGTAGGAAACAGTTCCAACGTGACGCAGCTGACACAGAATAGCATAGGTCCAGCTGATATTCCCCAAAATGGCACCAGGGTGATGCGGAGGAGACAAATTATTTTTTATTATTTTTATTTTTTAGGGGGGGTTTGCGCACAAAAATTATTCTCGTAGCTTTGTATAATTGCGGATGAACCACTGAGGTCACGTGGATTCATTCACAGATCTCCTTGCTACGTTCTCCTTGGACTTGGGAACATTCCAGTTGTGTTGCTGTCTATGGAGGGTCAGACAGCTCTCAGATTCCATCAAAAATATCTTAATTTATGTTTCGAGGATGAAAGAAGGTCTTACGGGTTTGGGTGAGTAATTTATGACAGAATTTTCATATTTGGGTGAACTAACCCTTTAATGATAGAATTTAGATTTTTGGTGAGCTATCCCTTTAGACCAAAATCTCTGAGGAATGTTTCCAGCACCTTGATGAATCTATGTCATGAATAATTAATGCAGTTCTGAAACCAAAAGAGGGTCCAAGCCAAGTACTAGCAAGGTGTACCTAATAAAGTGGCCGGTGAATGTTAATTTATGCCAGCCCTTGCATCAAACCCATCACCCTGGCATTGCTAGCATCCTGATCTGCAGTTTGAGCTTCAGGACTGATGTGATGTTGTTTATATAATTAATGCGTAAATAGTAAATAACAAAATTTAGTTCAAAGATTAATATCTCATCATAGGTTTACATTCTGAAACTCCCTGAATAAAACATATCTTTCTCTTCCCATGCCATTATTTTAACCGGACATTACATGTTCTCAGCTGTCAGAACAGTCAGTGTGCCTGGAGCGACCTGACATCTTAGAAATAAGAGAAATACTGATGGGTATGGGGTGACATATCATCCAAGCTTGAAAACCCGGTGTGTCTGATTGTGTGTGTGCCTGCTTTCATCTCACAAGTGGCTTGTGTTGAGAGAAATATATGCCATCTGCTACACTAAGCAGTCTGGAGTCTTGTCTCTCAGGTCCTGTTACAGGTATCCTCTGAAAAATACATGCCACATTGGTACATGGAAACCTCTCTGCCACATTTTCATATGCCATACGCAGTTTCTGGGTGTAAATGTGTATGGGATTAAGCCCTCGTTCACACTAGATTAAGACTACAACTAATGCAGGTCATACAATGGGCCTATGCATGTTTAGACCATTAGAGGCTACTAAAGATTTATTTATTAATGGTTCTCGCTAAAGCAATTTATCACTTTTACTATTGCTCATACTCAGGGTTAGAGGTTTAACCCTAAGTATTAAAAGATTTTCTTATGGCAAATGATAAAATGAAGAAAAAAGCTGTAGGAAGATGGAGAAACCTATAGAAGCCTATTAAATTTATTTCTTTCAGAGTGACTTTATATTTCTTTGTTTCTCGTAAAAAGAGACTTTCTGTTTCACAATGTGGCTTTATATCTTGTAATTGAAAACTCACAACATGGCAATTTAGTAATTGCGACTTTGTATCTCACAAGATGACAATCTTTTACACTTGCACCTTTAGTTTTTTGAAAAATTAGACTTTTTATTTCACAACATGACTTAAAGGTGCAATAGGTGTTTGTCTTCAGAAACATCTTTTGTTATACTGGTTAGAAAATCTCTTTACATCCTGATAGCAATCATTAAGTTCAGTGGTTTAAATTTATTTATCTTTATTTAGATATTCTGTAGAAGGCGTAGGACCAAGAAATGTACATCCAATCAAAACGCTCTGTCGGAGCGTTTTAAATAGCTGTCCTACCTGCCTGTCAACGTATGTATCTGCATACCTCTGCGCACCCTGTTCGTGCAGAGAGAATACATCATTAGCGCATTCACGCATGCTGTGCAGACAGAGCTAGAATGACAGACAAATATCAACAACCCGATCATCCTTCCTGGTATTGTAGTACTTTTAAAGTTTTCTCGTTGGTTAATGACACATGATGTAGCCCAGCGGTTCCCAATTCCAGTGCTTGTGCACATATTTTGCATGTCTCTATTAGTTAACACACCCGATTCAGATGACCAACTCAAGCTATGTGAATGATCTGTGTTCTGATCGATATGATCCCTACACCGTGTTCATTGCTACTCCTTGAGCAGGGGTTTACTTCACTTCGGAACATGGACAGTAATTGGGAACCGCTGATGTAGCCTATTGTAGTAATGTAGTCTCTGGTATTCTGGTCTGTGAGCATAAATGCGTTCAGGGGGCGTGGCTTTGGACGGCGTTTGCAAGGAGGGTGGGACAACTGTAAACTGATTTTTTTTTTTTGGCCGCAAATGTGATTTGTTTATCTAACTGTGACTTTATATTTCAGAATTGTTTCTCATAATTGAATTCATATTTCACATTACTTTATATCTTGAAATAACTTCTCATAATTGCAGCTTTATTTCTTGCGATTGTTAACTTATCTCACAATGTGACTATTTTGTATTTCTGACTTTGTATCTTACAATATGAATTTATATTTTGCAGTTGCAACTTTGTTTCTCATTGGGTTGCATCAATCCGATACTCAGGATCGGTATCGGATCCGATATTGGCATTTTCTGAGGATCGGTATCGGTCAGATGAGATAGATCTAAATCCGATATTGTGTATATATTATTTTGTTTTATTGTTAAGTCCTACGAAAGGCACAAAAACATTATAAAGCACCAAAACGTTTTCAAGAGTATATTTCAAGTTCCAAAGTTCAGTGTGAGGTACAGATTAATATTGAAGTCATTAAATTCAAATTCACATAAACTCTTCTTTCCACTGTCTGTCTTCCTTCATTCAGCCATCAAACAAACTGCATGTCACGTTTGGTTACTACAGTCAAAATGATGAAACTCTCTTCAAGAGCGCACAGTAACTGAGGTTTAAAACTGTTCAAAGAAAAGGCTCATTAAACTAACACACATTTTTAATACACTACGCATCAATATCTCTTCCCTTTGTACTAGTGATGTAGAAAATTTGGATTTTTTCTTCTCATAATTTTATCTTTTTATTTCACAATGTGACTTTATATCAAAACGTTTATCTTACAATGTGATTTTTTTTTATTATGCCTATTTGTGTCGAACAGTGTGAATTTATATTTCGCAATTCTTTGTTTCTCATAACTGTGATTTTATACAGTATTTGACAATTTGACTTCAAACACACTTTGAAAACACTTCTTTATCACAACTTTATTTTTGAATTGTGCCTTTTTACTTCTTATGATTGCTACTTTATATCTAGCAATGGCAACTTTATCACAATGTGACTATATTTCTTAATTGTAACTTTGTTTATTATAATTGTGGAATTATATTTTACAATGTGAAATACAATTTTTCTCTCCTTATTACCCTTTATATTTTGCAATTTTGATAATTTATATATCTCAATGTGATTTTGATTCTTATTTATTGATTTATTTTTCAAGAAATACAAAAAGAAACACTGGTTGGTGCATTTGTTCAGCGTATGGGTCTCAATATGCGTTTCCGTGTGTGTGTGTGTGTGTGTGAGCCAACGTATGCATATTTACACTCAAGCCTTGGTTTTATAAGAATGTTTAGTCTGTTGTTAATGCTGTAGAATTGGAAGGACATTTCTGTGGTCTGGGAAGTAAAACTAAACTTCTCACCGTGAGAACAGTCTAGGCATGTCAGCAAAAAAGGAGGGAGAAATGGAAACCCCTTCATTCACCTCTTCACTTAAAGTGTGATTCATACCTTCCAGACCAGAGGGATGAGAAGAGAGAAACAGAAATGAACTGCCTAAAATCCTGAGACAATTCTCAAGATTTGCATCAAGGTAGAGGCTGCGGTGCTGGTGTTATTTTAGATGGGGGAACTTCAGGGCTCTTGCAAGCAGAGCAGTAAATCTGCATAAAAACAGCTGCTAGTGTTGTCTGGGGAATACAATTATTTCACACTGAGGAAATCCTCCAGTTCTTCACATACAAAATGACAAATATCTTATCCAAAGCTTTTCTGGGCTCTTTCTTTCTTTTTCTTTTGTTTTCTTAAAGGAACAGTTAAGTTGCTCCATACCCAAATGACTTTCTTTTTTATGCGGAACACAAAAACAGATATCCTGAACAATGTTCATGCTGCTTTGATCCAGTTTACAATAAAAACATATGGTGACCAACATAAAAAGGATTAAAAAAGCTAACTAAAACCAGTAAACTTAAAACTGAGATAGATATAATTCAAAGCTTAATAGTAATATATATATATATATATATATATATATATATATATATATATATATATATATATATATATATAATAAAAATTACAAAAGCACTTACCAAAATTACTAAATGTAAGAAAAAGCTGAACAATTGTATCCTCTGTGACAGCCTGCTGTCAGTTTTATTATTTTGTTGTATGAAAGTGAACAGCATGCACATTCTTCAGAACATCTCATTTTGTTTTCCACAGATGAAAGAAAGTCATGCAGAGGTGAAAACATTAAGACCAAATTAAAATTTTGGGGTAATTATACTTATATTAGACAATATATTAGACTTCTTTTCCAATTTCTTCTCCTCCCTTTTATTCCCTTTTTTGCTTGTCCTTTCCCTCCTCTTTTCATGTTTCTTCCAGATTCCTCAGCTCTTCACATCTGTCCTCCCCTTCCCTCCATCTCATTAACACCAACATGATATACAAGGACAATCTCAGCATCTCATCAAAGCAAAAACTCACTTCAAAAAATATTGCCACTTCTGAGAGGGCAAAAAAACCCCCACTAGAAACAAACATTCATGGAAAACAAGAGGCAAGAAAATCAGATAACTGTGAATAGCAGTAAGGTTTTTTGTGGCTGTTATTTTGGAGATCTGGTTTCGTGTGATAGGTGTAGGCCATGCGTGAAAGGTGAAAGGTTAGATTCAGTCTGTGGGTCGGTTTATCCCCTGCTGGGGGTGATATTGACATAACAAGTGTCTGGATTCTCAAAGAGAACATAGTGTCCTCCAAACACACACACACTGGAGGCTTATCTCCATGAATAAGTGGATAATGTTGGTGCCCGTGCTGTGAAAGTGTTTCTAACACGGCATGATCCCACACTGTAAGAGCCAATCAGACACCACTCTCAGATGGGTTTATCACCTCCAACACACTTATATAAACACACATTGCCCTATAATTTTATTTTCAGGCCCTGCTATACTCTTCCTGGGTTACTTCAAAGAATTTTCCATTTGTATTTTATTTATTTGTTTGTTTGTTTATTTATAAATATTTTTTCTTGAAAATTGTATAAAAGTTTTTTCAAATAAACGAGTATGAATACAAGCATTTTTATAGCTCATGCATTTTCAACTAGAATTTTATTCTTTAGTTCAAATAATTTCAAATTCTTTATTTATAATTATTTTATATTTTATAGTTTTTTTCTTGAAAACAGTTTTACGTTTTTCAAATGAAATCAATATGAATACAATAATTTTCATACCTTTGCATATGTTTTAAACTCAATTTTTGATATATATATATATATATATATATATATATATATATATATATATATATTATTTCCTTCATCCAATATGTTATTTCAAATAGTTTTATTTTATTTATTTTAGCTCTCACTTTCAAACAAATCAATCAATCATTTAATTGTGGGGTTGTGTCTTTCAATATATTAAAGGGATAGTTCACCCAGATAGCAAAAATATGTCATTAATAACTCACCCTCATGTCGTTCCAAACCAGTAAGACCTCCATTTATCTTCAGAACAGAGTTTAAGATATTTTAGATTTAGTCTGAGAGCTCTTAGTCCCTCCATTGAAACTGTGTGACCTGTATACTGTCCATGTCCAGAAAGGTAAGAAAAACATCATCATAGTCCATGTGACATCAGAGGGTCAGTTAGAATTTTTTGAAGCATCGAAAATACATTTTGGTCCTAAAATAGGAAAAACTACAACTTTATTCAGCATTGTCATCTCTTCCGTGTCTGTTGTGAGAGAGTTCAAAACAAAGCAGTTTGTGATATCCGATTCGCGAATGAATCACTCAATGTAACCGGATCTTTTTGAACCATTTCACCAAATCGAACTGAATCGTTTTAACCGGTTCGCATCTCCAATCTAACAGGCTATGTTTGGTCTGTATTCAATTTATCTATATGTTAAAATGAAAATAAAAGGTAAATTTATATAATATTTCATTTCATTGTAATGGCTGTATATATACACATTTCCCTGAACTAAGTACATTTCTGCAGCTATTATTATGTTTAAATGAAAATGAAGGAAGCAGTGGTATTTGATATCCTATTTCGTTTTATTGTAAATATACAGAGAGGAAAATTGCCAAGGCGAGCTGACAGAAGTTATCAAGTACGCTGATGTTTGCAGATTTACCGGACTTGAGTCATCGCGGACATCACACTCCAGAATTGAGTGCACAAAGTCTGAACTACCGAGGATGCACATCCAAAATCAGCATACTTTGTATTGAGAAACCAGCGCAGACCTACGTCACCAGACTATTTGCCTAATCTTCCTGGTACTTTACACCACGGTGGAAACGCAGAGAGCAACAGGTCTGGGGGGGGGGGGAGTTCCTGGTACAAATGTTCCGGGTAATTTCGGTGGAAATGCGGCAATACTGTAGCAAATTTTGCAAAGTCCCCAGTGGCGGCAAACCCATAAAGTAGGGAGATTTGTTAAAAAGAATAAAGCTGCTGTCTGCACCCTTTACTCTGTGATTGCTGGGACAATTTGAACGCCCCCTACCCAAAGTTTTCTAGTGAACTCTATGTGATATATTAGCTTTCCTCAGGTTAAGACAGTGATAGAGAGGGACGATAAGAAGGGAGGAAGGAGGGGTGTTTAGACAGTGGGACTGGGATAGCAGGTTTGGAGTTCTCTCCTTTCTTCCACTAGGAGAAACCTGATACCATCCAGTACTGTAGCTTCATCAGCATCTAAATATGCATGGCATCCCATAGCTTGACCCTGGAGATTAAGTTTAATAGTTGTGTATAAATCCGGGACTTTCTAAATTACTGTCATGCCAACACTAATCCAGCTAATCCAATTTAGATAAAAAATTGTATTGCTCAGATGTTGCTCTTTCAAAGCTCATGCAACTGTTGGTTACATTTCATCTAGAGTTGTTATCTGTTATCTAAGACATTTTTCTTTAAAATAAACAACAAACAAAAAAGTGGAGTTTGATAAAAGACAAATTGTGATGGCATGGCACCTCAAAACTTCAATCTCGAAAACGGTGCACCTTATGGTTTGTTCACCTGCCGCTGTAGTGAATATGTATCAAAAGTGGAGCCAAACGTTGAACCATCATCCAGCTGTGTGTTGTCCAAAGCTCAATGATGCCTAACGAAAGCAGAGACTGTTGTACATTGTTCACAGCAACTGCGGGGCCACAGTGTGACAAATCGCCAGAAGCTACAAAAGCGGTGACCAGTTAATCACAGCCTTCTGCATAGCTTACGACCTATTCTCGCATAGCCAGATCTTCAGACTGACAGCAAAAGGTCTGGGAACCTTGGCTGCTGTGAAATGCCAAGGCCTGCCCAAGAGGCCATCTTACTGACAGGTAAAGCAAACAGTCACATTTCAGTTTGATACATTTCGGGTTGATAAATTAAAAAATCCCACAGCACAATGAGGCCCTGAAATATAGGGTATATATTTAGTGGCCAAAGTACTTTTATTTAATTGACTAAAGTACAAAGAAAATATTTCCAATATTTTCACTGATCAACTTAATTTTTTGTAAATATAGACAAATTTTGATTTTGATAGCTGCAACACACTCCAAAAAAGTTGGGACAGGGGCACATTTAACACTGTGTCACATCATCTTTGCTTTTAATTATGATGTTTCATTGTTTGGGAATTGAGGATACTAATTGTTAAAGTTTTGCAAACAATCTCCCTTGATACAAGACTTCAGGTGGTCAGCAGTCTGTGATTGTCATTGTCTGATTCTCCTTTTCATGATGAGCGAAGTTATCAGAAAACGAATAAGAAATAAGTCACTGGAACTAGTGCTATCACAAAACGAACACAATAAAAGTGGCCGTTTGCATGCTTTTTTAAATATTTAAATCCAAAAGCATCAATGTTTTACTATAATAAGTGATAGATTGATCATAATGAATTAATTTATCAGGATTGAAAATAAGTCACACAGAAATAAAGCGTTATGAATACAGTCTGCTATTCAGTCGAGTCTGTTTCAGTTCATTCAAAGTCACAATAGCCTATAGCCAAAATCACATTTAGAAAGAATTATCATTTCTTTATTTTGATAAAAGCTCCCGAATAAAAAACATTATTAGCCTATATTTTTATGACATAGGCTACGAGGAGCTAAACTCTCCAGACAAGACTTATGACAAATAAAATATGTTACTAAATAAATACACCATTGTGACAGAGATTAAGAAGCTGACATCTGATTTCTTCTAGTCACATTTACCATGTTTACTATGGTAACGTTAATGCCAAGCGTGCATATTGCATCGCTTAGAAATATCTCTGCCTTGTATGGTGATTATAATCCACATCGGATCAAGTTATTTCAAACACTCGCTGCTGACTGAAAGTGAGTTTTGAGCTCACCTTATTTTAAAAAGTCTTTAATGCTGATGTTATAGCTGTTAGCTTTATGAAATGATCCACGGCGTTGACGCTCTCCAGATGCAGACCACTCCTCTAGCCCTTGCTGGCCCGCTTTGGCCCAAGATTTCCTTCCGGCCAAAAAACCCGTTGGCCCCCGAGGAAGAACCAACGAGGCACGATCAAGCACCAGAAGTGACAGTGGAAACATGAATTGCTCTGGCACACACTAGCACTCACGCTTTTGGCCCAACAGTGGGAACGCATCTACTGATTACCAACAGAGTCTGTGGCACCTGGATGCACTGTGAGGTGGACATAGGCCTGCAGCGGCAGTGTAATGCTGTGGGTGTTGTTTACTTGGGACACTTTAGGCATCATTATCCCAATAACACAGTTATGGTGTGGTTCATGGAACATGATGGTGAATTTCTGTAAATGCCTTGGCCTCCAAATTCAATTGACATAAACCCAATCGAAAAGTGTTTTTTTGCTACATCACCACTACCCCACAATATATGGGAACTGGAGGACCTGCTGTTGACATTTAGGTACCAGATACCCCAGGAAAGCGATCATTAACTCATCAAATCAATGCCTCACTGCATGGCTGCTGTTTGGCGGGCTAAAGGAGGTCCTACAGTTATTATGTAGCCTAGTTGATCATAATGTAATGGCTCAATGGTATACTGGCATATATCAGCATATACATTTTTAAATATTACTTCAGATACATGTGAGAATAGTGGAGGCAAATCTGAAAAACAAGACTGAAGCAAATGTCCCCATTTACTTCCCATTTATTGCTGTCTACCAGAAACAATTGATTCACTAAAGAGGTCTTATTGTAATTTTTATATCTGCACTATTCTATAGTTCTGAATGTTGCCTTATCCCTCTACCCCTTGATATTTCTTTTCCTTTTTCTGGCTTTCATCTCTTTCAATCCCTCATTTTGTCCTAATCAGCACTTTTGTTTGACATGAATTGAGTCTAGCAAAGAACGCACATGCACACACACACACACACACACACACACACACACACACACACGCTAACATGTGCTGAGCTAATGCCACTTGGAGGGATTTGTAAGGTCTGGCAGTTTTCCACTGTGTCGGATCTCACGTGGTATGTCAATTGCCCTGTCACCATGGAGATTCAGAATTTTCTGCCCTGTGTCTGTACCTGAGCTTGCATTTCTATCAGAAATCAGAAATCAGAAATCAGAAAGAGCTTTATTGCCAAGTATGCTTGCGCATACAAGGAATTTGTTTTAGTGACATAAGCTTCCAGTAAACAGAGACAACAACACACAGACAAAAAAAAAAAAAAAATTTACAGGAGATTTACAAATTGGCAAATAAATAAGTGTATAAACAATTGTGCTATAAATGATAATGGAATAGGATTGAGTGAGATGCAGGAATGTTCTAGGATGGAGGGGTAACAAATAAATATAAGGATATTGCACATTTTTGCATAAGTTTAAGTGGGAAACATTTAACTGTTCATGAGGTAGATTGCCTGGGGGAAGAAACTATTCTTGTGCCTTGCTGTTCTTGTATTTGCGGCTCTGAGGCGCCGGCCAGATGGCAAAAGTTCAAAGATGGGGTGACTTGGATGTGAGGGATCCAGAGTGATTTTCTGAGTCCTTTTCCTCACTCTGGATGTGTACAGTTCTTGGAGGGTGGGCAGGGGAGCACCAATATCCTTCACACATATACACATGCAGCCATGCATTCCTCTAAGACCTCTCTCTCTCTCTCTCTCTCTCTCTCTCTCTGTGTATTGGGTTTAACTGATGAGCCAGAAAATTAAACCCAGTCCTCGAGTATTTCGAGTCCAGTGTCACTTCAAAGCCTCGCTGAGGAGAGCATCATATGGCCATACGTGACATCTGCATCCAATTAGAGCTTTACATGAACAGGATCCTCAAACCCTCCAACGTATCTGTCACGACCAATCAGCCAATCACAAACCTCCTCCTTAAAATAGATTTAGCAACCATTTGGAAAAAGTCAAAAGCATGGTGAACTGTCTTTGATGAGTTGATTGACGTCAACTGTCTTTGATTTCTTATTAATCTTGCTTTTCTAGCTTAAAGATGCTATGAATGATGCATCTTCTTTAACCAATCACCATGTGTGTTAAAAGACTTGGTAAAGTCATATATTATTGGAATAACAGCGAATAAATCTCACATACTCTTCCTGTCACACTCTCTCATTGATCGCAGACAAAGAGATGCAACAACAACTCTCAGAAAAATGAGTGAGACCTAGGACAGTTTTGTGTTAGACATCCCAGCCCACTTCCAGACAACTAAATCCTCAAAATATTTCCAGATTAAGCAATACTCTCTGAGCCTGCATAACCAGCCATGAAAAGTAGAAACCTGAGCAAGACACAATGCTGATAACCTATAACGCAGTTGCACCTCAAAGTTATAAGCTTTGGCTTTAGTATACATAGTGAACCAAACATGGTATTACTGGTGAAAATAGTGCGTTTTTGGCAAGGTTATATAAAATGTAATGGTCTGTCTCATTTCATACACTACTGCAGTGTTTTTGCAGTAAAAGTACAGTGTTGTGTTTTATATGTTCACACTGATAAATGTTATATTACGTAGTGAGTGCGATATTTGCACTTAAAAGTTGAGATGAAACTGAAGTAGCAACAGATTTTTTTCTTGTGTATTTTGACGTACATTCAGGTGAAATGAAAATGTAGGTTGGAACTTGGTTCTGTGCATTAGTTATTGATTTGGTGGCATATCTGAATGCAATCTTGAGGTTGATTGTTAGGGGGCGGGGTTTAAGCAGACTTTAATTGGAAAAATGTGGCGCACATTCGCGGAAGATTTAAATGACAATTTGATTAAGAATTATAAACAAAAAGTATTATGATTTTTTTTAATTGCTCAAATAAATTGCTCACAGTAAGATCAATAACATGCCTTTAGAAAATGGATATAGTGATTTTATTTGATACCAAAAAATGTTTTGTTTTCCCTTCATTTTGGAAGGAAGGGGATTTTAGGCCCAAAAAATTACAAAGTAGTCGACGTAATAATTTTTGAAACTGAATTTGTCATACAACCCATCTTTCTAACACTGTTGGTTAGAGCTGTCACTAATGACGTTAATCAAGTGGTGGACTGATAACTTCTGCTAATTATGTATTTTGAAATCAGTTAATGTAAAATTATTGCTGTAAACTTTTCTATGCTGTTTGCGAATGTTCATTTGAACTATGGATTCTAGAAACACCAAATTGTTGAATTATGTTGGTAATGGTGAAACTTGCAAACCATAGATGGTGAACTATGTTTTTGGGAAACACACCCCAGATTAGCTCCCATGCTAAAGCTAGCAGCAACACCAAACTTTCCCGTAAACATTTTTTTTTTTTACTAAAATTAACATTAGCATTAATTTTAGCAATGTTAGTGTTCCATTTGAGCCAGTACAAACTTTATACATTTCATATGAGATGGTCAAGTACATAGTATATAATAGGATATTTATCAATACTAGATGGTTGAGTACACAGTGTTTATTATATATATTATATAAATATATATATATATATATATATATATATATATATATATATATATATATATGTATGTATGTATGTGTGTGTGTGTGTGACCAAAACCATCTTAACTTTCTTAAGTGTCAATTTTTCGTAATTGAGATTTATACATCATCTGAAAGCTTAAATAAGCTTTCCATTGATGTATGGTTTATTAGGATCGGACAATAATTGGCCGAAATACAACTATTTGAATATCTGAAATCTGAGGGAGCAAAAAAATCTAAATATTGAGAAAATCACCTTTGAAGTTGTCCAAATGAATTCTAAGCAATGCATATTACTAATCAAAAATTTAGATTTTATATATTATGGTAGGAAATTTACAAAATATCTATACATGGGACATAATCTTTACTTAATATTCTTAAGATTTTTGGCATTAAAATAAACATTTATTATTTTGACCCTATGACGAGAGGGGCGAGGCCGAGAGACATGGGAATGGGTAGCGGCATGTGGAGTAATTGGAAATGAGCGACACCTGCGCCACTCACTGGTCTCGAGTCCCACGGAGGAGCTCCGGAACGATAAAAGATGAGTTACGACAGTGAAGGACGAGAGAGGACCAGGCATGGATTTTATTTTGTTTTTTGTTTTTGTTTGTGCACGGTAGTCGTCCGCGAGGGGCTGTTGCGCTGTTTTGTGTTTATTTTGTATTTAAAGTTTGATGTCCGCCAGTTCCCGCCTCCTTCTTCCCATGACTATGAAGGGTTTTGTATAGCATTACACTGGTGCCGAAGCCCGGGAGGAAGGAGGGACACGCTGCCGAAGATCTCTTGCCGCTGTGGTGAATCCGTAGTGCCATCAAGCATGGCGAAGCAGTCTGCCGCCATTGACGCTCGAGGCGGTGGGCTGGAGTGAGTTGCCAGGAGGACGGATGAACTCGCTGCCGGCCGCCCAAGATGTGGAGGGACTGCTGCCGTCTGTGAGGTAGCGTAGGAGTCGCCACCATTTGCCTGGAGGCCGGAGTCTGCTGCTGTCTGCCATGATGGGGAGGAGCAGGGAACGGGGGACTCCTGCCGGCTGCCCGAAAGCAAGCCTGGACCAGTCTCATCCTTCACTGTCGTAACTCGTCTTTTATCCTTTGGGAGCTCCTCCGTGGGACTCGAGACCGGTGAGTGGCGCAGATGTCGCTCATTTACAATTACTTCACCGGCCTCGACCCATTCCCACGGCTCTCGGCCCCGCCCCACTCATCACAGACCCATACAAAGTATTTTTGGCTATTGCTACAAATATACCCCATCTACTTAAAACTGGTTTTGTGGTCCAGGGTCACACACACACACACACACACACACATAAATATATATATACAACCCGAATTCCGGAAAAGTTGGGACGTTTTTTAAATTTTAATAAAATGAAAACTAAAGGAATTTCAAATCACATGAGCCAATATTTTATTCACAATAGAACATAGATAACGATGCAAATGTTTAAACTGAGAAATTTTACACTTTTATCCACTTAATTAGCTCATTTAAAATTTAATGCCTGCTACAGGTCTCAAAAAAGTTGGCACGGGGGCAACAAATGGCTAAAAAAGCAAGCAGTTTTGAAAAGATTCAGCTGGGAGAACATCTAGTGATTAATTAAGTTAATTGATATCAGGTCTGTAACATGATTAGCTATAAAAGCTTTGTCTTAGAGAAGCAGAGTCTCTCAGAAGTAAAGATGGGCAGAGGCTCTCCAATCTGTGAAAGACTGCGTAAAAAAAATTGTGGAAAACTTTAAAAACAATGTTCCTCAACGTCAAATTGCAAAGGCTTTGCAAATCTCATCATCTACAGTGCATAACATCATCAAAAAATTCAGAGAAAGTGGAGAAATCTCTGTGCGTAAGGGACAAGGCCGGAGACCTTTATTGGATACCCGTGGTCTTCGGGCTCTCAGACGACACTGCATCACTCATCGGCATGATTGTGTCAATGACATTACTAAATGGGCCCAGGAATACTTTCAGAAACCACTGTCGGTAAACACAATCCGCCGTGCCATCAGCAGATGCCAACTAAAGCTCTATCATGCAAAAAGGAAGCCATATGTGAACATGGTCCAGAAGCGCCGTCGTGTCCTGTGGGCCAAGGCTCATTTAAAATGGACTATTTCAAAGTGGAAAAGTGTTTTATGGTCAGACGAGTCCAAATTTGACATTCTTGTTGGAAATCACGGACGCCGTGTCCTCCGGGCTAAAGAGGAGGGAGACCTTCCAGCATGTTATCAGCGTTCAGTTCAAAAGCCAGCATCTCTGATGGTATGGGGGTGCATAAGTGCATACGGTATGGGCAGCTTGCATGTTTTGGAAGGCTCTGTGAATGCTGAAAGGTATATAAAGGTTTTAGAACAACATATGCTTCCCTCCAAACAACGTCTATTTCAGGGAAGGCCTTGTTTATTTCAGCAGGACAATGCAAAACCACATACTGCAGCTATAACAACAGCATGGCTTCGTCGTAGAAGAGTCCGGGTGCTAACCTGGCCAGCCTGCAGTCCAGATCTTTCACCTATAGAGAACATTTGGCGCATCATTAAACGAAAAATACGTCAAAGACGACCACGAACTCTTCAGCAGCTGGAAATCTATATAAGGCAAGAATGGGACCAAATTCCAACAGCAAAACTCCAGCAACTCATAGCCTCAATGCCCAGACGTCTTCAAACTGTTTTGAAAAGAAAAGGAGATGCTACACCATGGTAAACATGCCCCGTCCCAACTATTTTGAGACCTGTAGCAGAAATCAAAATTGAAATGAGCTCATTTTGTGCATAAAATTTTAAACTTTCTCAGTTTAAACATTTGCTATGTTATCTATGTTCTATTGTGAATAAAATATTGGCTCATGTGATTTGAAAGTCTTTTAGTTTTCATTTTATTAAAATTTTAAAAACGTCCCAACTTTTCCGGAATTCGGGTTGTATATATATATATATATATATATATATATATATATATATATATATATATATATATATATATATAATATCTATATATATAAAGTCTAAAGTTCTCTTCAGTGTTTAAAAGAATGACCCCCTTCACTCTCTTGATGTGTGTTTTCCAAACAGCCTCAAGTCAAGTCAAGTCTGCTTTATTGTCAATTCTTCCACATGTACAGTACATACATACAGAGAATCGAAATTGCGTTACTCTCAGACCCCCGGTGCACACAGATAACATTAACATTAAAGCCTAAATATCTAGATCAAAATATACAATGTACTATACAATAAGGGAATGATAAAAAAGACATATAATAAAATTTAAAATAAAGTTAAATAAAGCAGCGCAAGGCAAAGGCAGATAGAGTGCAAATCAATGAAGTGAACAACAGTGCAGATAAAAGATTTTCTAGTGCAAAAACAAAAGCTTATTAAGTCTGATTAAAGTGACAAAGGGCTCAAGAGCAGTTATTTTATTTAACTGACTGACTCATCTATATGAACAGCACTACAGCCCTGACAAACACTTCCTGTCCATAAGATTGTGTATCAGTGAAAGCGATCTAAACAGTGAAACCTTGCGACACTCTAGATTTCAAGAGGAGCTTGCAGTCCTCCAGTAGTCTTGAATAGTCTGCTACTTCTCAGATGGGTGGGTGCGGGGATTTTTTTCTCTGGTTTGCACTCAGAGAGAAAGTCAAAGAGAAAGAATGAGCTTAAGGCTGTTATATTGCTCTTTTTTATATATATATATTTCTCCACTACCTCCACTCTCTCGTCAAGTCCAGGAGGCATTCAGTTGTAGTGTACAGGACTCATCAAAGCCATTCAAAGTCATTTCTCATGTTCTGATTAGAAATAATATCATGACAGAGCACAGTGAAAGAGTTTTTCTGAGATTCATCAGGTCACTCAGGGATAGTTTGAATTTAAGTAATGCCCTCGATTCTTGACATTTTTGCACACAAGATCATAAATTAGATGTCTTAATCAAAATTTCTATCTAGTAACTTTTCAGAGTAATGTTTGAAAGGAATGTTCCCAAAATCCTAAAGGAATGCACAGGATTTCTAATAAAATCTATATCATTATTTGGAACCAGTTTAAAGGAATCAAATAGACATCTGCTAAGACTCAAATAAGAACCTGATGAACTTAAGTTCTATGAAATTAACAAAATTAGTCGGGGGGGGGGGGGGGGCTTGAGTTTAATTTATTTGATTCTCTGAGGCTATTTGAGTATAGGTTCCAGATTATAAAAGGAATCCTATTTGTTTGACTAGCACCTCTTTAGACATTACATTTAAACTGAGAATAGCATTTTATACACACACACACACACACAGCAAGGTTGTTTCTCTCCGCTATAATGTCATAGACAAATACCTTGCATTAGAGCAGAAATTACAACAGCAGAAAATGTAGCAGCACAAGCAAGAATGACTTAAATGTTCACTCAGGGTTTTAAAGGTTATGAGACCGTGATGAGATAAGAAACAGCTGTTCTCCTTCAAGTTTTCTGATAACCTTCATTCAGCAGAAAGTAACTGCTGTCACTGGAAGCGTACATCAGCAAAGATCAAAATCAGCAAGTAATCAGTGTTTCAGTGGGTAAATTGTAATCCAAGCAAACACCAATCCAACCAAACACTTCAAAAATAGCATGCATTTTTAAAACAACTTTAGTTGTTGGTGGGTTAACTTGTCAAATTCTTCACGTTAAGCTAATAGATACTAATAGCTACTAAACTTTGCTTTCAAATCCAGGAAGTCAAAAGTTTACAACATTTAAATCTTAATATTAAATCTTAAATATGAATAGGTTATCTGGGCTGATTTATGAAAATGAAAAAAGAAATGGCAAAGAAATGGTTAAATAAGACTTTTTGAATGGGACTTTCGCACGTTCATAATTTATTGTAAGTGTTCATATTTTATTGTAAATCATTTAGGCTACATAATTCCCCAGTGTTACCCTTTACATGGCACAGCTTACCCCTGGCATGGGGCAAGTTGTGCCACTGGACCTCTTTAAAAAAAACAAGTATGTTGCCTACCTAGACAGTCTTTTTTGGCATCATATGAGTGTTTGTATGATCCCTCAGCGACTCCGATTACCAAAAAGACTGACTATGTAGGCAGCACACAAGGTTTTGAGGCACAGCTGGAGGAACCAGAAAACTCTGAAATCTTACTGCTGATTTTCGGGCTGGTTTTGCGCTCGCTGGTAGAAGGAAGATCCGCGAACTGGACCCGGTGTCCGGACATCTTCTGCACCTCTCCAGACAGCTCGACCCTGGCCAGAAATCCGCAAAACTTATTTCCCGCTTCCGTCTAGCTGAAAACACATGGAGCAATGAGTCGGTGTATGCGCTGTGGATGTATGGCCAGAGGACACAAACTCCTTCAAGAGAGGAGAGAGACAGAGGGAGGGTGAGAAAGCGAGGGGGTTTTCAGACCAAAAAAGTAAATAAATAAATAAGAAAGGAACGTAAAGTTCACACGACTGCAGAATTTATTCCAATTTAAACCAGATAATTTAAAAATCAGATTTTGCGGTGTGAGCTTATTTATGCATATTTTGCCACACATTTAAAACCAATGGTTTCTTCAACATACTCAATAAGCGATGATCTTATATAAGCAATAACTATAGACGTTTAGCTAACTGAAAAAATGTCTTAGTCCTTGAGCTTTTGCAGTAGGGATGCAGAATGCACAAACTGACCAACTGTTTAGCTAACGTTTATTAGACCCCTGAACGACATAAAAACTATAAAAAAAATAGCGGGTTGAACAGTTAGACTTACTGGTAACTATAAAGCATCATAAGATGAAAACACGCTCCATCTCACACATTCACAGTGTCGTGGGTTTGCGTCCTGTCGCATGATCCAAACGATGCACTGTAAAAAGCTGCATGATTTCTGAGGCACTGCTCTGTCATTGAGAGGCTCCCGGGGCGGCTTATGCTGCCATCCAGTGTCTGACACAGAAATCATCAAAATCTCGGAATAAATATGATTTATCAGAAATGGCCTATTAGAGAAGGAGAAGATGCGATTCATCATGGTAAGATATTTACCGATTATTGCACACACCACAAACACGGAGGTCATCTTGTTTCTTAATAAACCTCCTGAATAAACTTGGTGAATAGTCACTACAGTAATATTTGGGCTTGACCAGTTATTTTGTGAAGTGAAGGCCACTTGAGGCAACATTATGATGTGAACACAAAAAATTTATAATAGTGCCTTTGTGTTGCCTATTGCCAAAAAGTCATATGAATAGCTAAGCTTCATCTGTTGTAATACCAGATTGTGCCGTCCCATATACAACAGTAAAGAGTGATTCTTCTATTCAAAGAAAGAACTTTGAAGACCCCCATCTCCCCCTTAGAGGAGCCACTTTAAATAGAGATAACCACACTGAGGTCAGTCTTTAGAGCAGTCTATGAGAACATGTGCTCACAAGACTGACATGAGATCACTCTTTCCTCTCATTCCTACACGTTTATGTCATTATTTTTTTTTTCACAGGGTGCTGTGTCTGTAAAGGTTAACATTTATGTAAAAGCCATGTTCTGGGAATAAAGAAAATTTCTTAAAGACTTTTACAGATGTTACAACCAGATGTCCAACCTTGTCCTTTTTTGGTAATAAACTCTACAGAGTATATTGAGATACAACTGGGTGATGCTGTTAAAGGTTAATGATAATTTTAAAAAATCTATCATTTACTTACCCTCCTGTTACAAACCTGATTGAGAAATGTGTTGTTGTTTTGGTCTACATACTATGGTCAAAGAGGTCCAAAACAACACTGGACTGCGACTTTCATTGTATAGACAGAAATATTCTGCAAAATATCTTGTTTTGTTTTCCACAGATGAATTATCGTCATACAAAGTGTTGTCCGAGTCCAACTTGTCAAATCCAAGTCGAGTTCAAGTCTGGAACATATCCGACTGCGAATTCAAGTCTCAAATATCTTAAATCTACAGATTAATGAGGGTGGATAATGGTGACATAATTTTATTTAATTTCATTTCTTGGAACAAACAAAACATTAACTGATACATATATATATATATATATCTATAACGTATTTCAGCTAGTTGCTCTGACAATATTTAGTTTAAAATTGAAGTACTAAAATATTTTAGTTACTAATGTTAGTATATTTCAACTAAATATGTATTATATATCAAAATATTTATATTTTAAAACAAATATACTAATTTGATGAAAAAAAAGACAAAAACATAAAATAAAATATTAACAAAAACTTTTAATAGTTTATATCAATGATACTGAAGTAAAACTGTTTCAAAAGAATTTATTCAAAAATACATATTTGCAAAATAGATTTCAGGCACTTGAACATTAATGAACCATATAACACAACAGTGCAGGTAATGGACTAAAAAGAAAAGAAAAGAAAAAAAATCTTTAACAAATAAACAGTAACAAGAACTGCTGGAAATGTTTGTATAAGTGCAACATATTCCATTCAGGTGGATGAACAGTTCTGCACAACAGATTACAAAACTATATACAGGACAAAAATATACATACAAAACTTAAACTTCTGCAGACAAACATGCAATGAAGGTTAGCTAAGAAACATTCGCTCAGACCCAGTCCTTATTTTGCATATCGCACCACAAATCATCTTGTGCACTGCACTTCAACACATTTATGGAAAAAAAGGAAGACACACAAGGATAGAAATGTAATAAATTAAGGCAATATTTAATCACTTGAGGAATCAAAGTGCAATCCATTTGGAAACATCAGAATGAGTTACAGGTACATGCTCCGATGGAGTCCACCGCTTTCAGTGAAGGCCGTTCTGCTCAATGTACATTTTGGAAAGGGACGCCGCCATGGACTTGGCCAACTCCTCGTCCCTTTTGCGCTGTACCTGGGTGTGACGGCACCAATCATCATACTCCGGGTTGGGCTGGCAGCTGTCCAGCAGCACATCATAATGACCGTTACTGAGCCAGCTTAACCATACAGCTGGTTTAGACAGGTCCTCTTCACCCAGGTAGTGCACCATGGTTGATACAGTTGGGCTTTCCACGCTTCCCCCAGTAGTCAGGTAGATATTCATATTTAGCATCTGACTCATGGCCAACAGCTCCGGATAGCCAGCCCATGTGCCGTCCTGCGCCGCGTTGATCAGAAACTCCCCGACGTCGCCTTCGATTATGGGGTTGAACTCCTCCAGGTGGTCGGCGATGTGGTGCATGGTTTGCTCTCTCAGCTCCTTGTGCATTGACTGGTCTCCATAAGCTGCCTTTGAAACAGCCCGGTACAGGCAGTTCCCATCTGGGATGATGTGAAAGCGGTATTTCTGCCTGTCGTGGAGGTATTTGTTCTGTCTCTCCACTTCGGCCAGGTAACGGGTAACCTTGTTGTCAACGGCGCTTTTGTTGGGTGTTGCACTGGGCTCCTGAAGGATGTTCAGCTCGAAGACTGGATTATCGTCTTCAACACTTTCTTGCCTTTCTGGGACTTTAAGACTTTCATGTGAATCAAATGATGGGTTTTCTACACTTCCAAATGTTCTGGAGGGCGTGGCATCACTTTGCATTACTGATTCGAGTCTCCTTTCACAAACTCTGTAACTGTCATTATCAAAACACCTATCGTAGTGAACTGAATTTCTCTCACTTATCTCATCGTTGTCATCCCCAAAAACGTTTCTTCTGGGGTCTAACTCGAAGACAGAATCAGAGTGGTGATGATCATCTCCGTTGACTGCGTACGTAACTCGGTTGTAGCGCGTCTCCAGAGGTCCACGGTTTGTGCGCGGCTCCTTCACGATGTGAACGGGCACAGATCTCTCCACGCCATCCGGTCGCGTGATGATAATCTCCGCGGTAGAAGTGTAGAAAACCGGCCTCATCGAGGTGGCCTCGTAACATGAAAACGCAGGCATGTTCGCGTCAGTCTGTCCCCCTCGAGGCAAATAATCCGTGTGTGCTTCTGTGGCGCTTCCGTTAACGGCGTTTCCGACCACCTCCAAAGAGCTGGAACTTGTCTCTGGTTCGTTATTGGCGACACTGGTGAGAGTTACGGAAACTTTTCGAGAGGAGCCGGGGTAGTGTGTTAACGCGCTGCTGTACAAGTGCATTTTCAATGTCCTCCCTTTATACAATACGTCTTTGGCCTCTTTCTTACCGAATGATGACAACACAGTCCAAAAATACTTTCTGTCATCAATAGCAGCGAATGTGTAGGGCGCGTTTCCATGGATCCTCGTTCCCCGCTGCTACAGTTTTCTTGCGTCAGCCCCAAAGCAGCCCTAATTTTAGCCCGAGCACTGGTGGTAACCGGACCCCCCCGGTCTCTGACACACCGCCCGAGCCGAGGAGACGACCCGCAGCTCGCGGGAATGTGAAAGATGTGATGTGTCACTGGGACTCTCGGCGTTTCTCTCGCGTCTGGCCGTGTTTACGCTGGCGCGCGCGTCAGGGCGGCGTCGCCAGATTGGAATGTGTGCAGCTTGCCAAGAGGCCGCGGGTTCACATACAGCTCTGCGGACCACACTGCTTCTCAACAGCGAGGAAGTCCCGCCTCACACAAAACTTCATTGGTCCTACTTTATCAAGAAGAGTTGGCTAGGAATCGCCTTAAGCATATTAAAGACTTTTCTAAGAAATGTACGTCACGTCGACGCGACATCAAACCAGAGCTTCAATCCAATAAATTTATTTTTAAAGACAAGCAAATTATTTTTCTGCTTTTCCTTATATGGTTTAAACTTCCATTTGACACTGAGTTCCAGAATTGTGAACATTTTGCTACAAAAACACTTATCCACTAATCCCAGAATTCCTGAACATTCTGACTCATGACATCATATTCTGCAAAGTCTCAACACTGTATTAATGCACCTGTTCTGAGAAATAGTCATTCGTTTTTAGTGGTCCATCTATCTATCTATCTATCTATCTATCTATCTATCTATCTATCTATCTGTCTGTCTGTCTGTCTGTCTATCTGTCTGTCTGTCTGTCTATCTGTCTGTCTGTCTATCTGTCTGTCTGTCTGTCTTTCTGTATTAGAGGATATGATGTCACTGGGCTGATCACCCTTAAATTGAAGGTCATTTGGAACCACATGAGTTTTAAATAGCTTGCACATAACTCTCATACATAGTTCCACTGTGTTCTCAGTTTCACTGTGCTGACATGTGTCTCCATAAACTGAACTGGAAGTCGGTATGGCCCTTCATGCTTGTGTTACTGAAGGGAAAATATCTCATGTGTCTCGAATATATTCTGCCATGACTTCCAAAAATCACTTAATACAGTTTTATTTAATACATAGAGTGTATGTGAACAAAATAAGGGTTAAGCTAGTTTATTTGGAATTATTTATTTCATTTGGAATCAAAATATGTAGTTTTTAATATATCTTATTTTAACACATTCATTTTTACCAATAGATGGCAGGCAAATGCTTTTACTACACTTTTGTGCAACACGTCTGCAGTTGCGCGATATAACGCCAGGGGGAACTATTGGTCTCTCTTTCTCGGATAACACTAACACGCATTTTTGACTGCGATGAGTCTTACACGAATCAACACGATCTAAAGTGAGGCTTATGAGGAATCGTGAATCATCACGTTTTCTCAGATCCATTGCAGAGACAATCAACATTTAGACATTACCTCACCGAGTTTGAATTATTTCCTTTAACAAGTATGATGCAATAAGATTTTTTTTTATATCCGATTGCTACAGACATGGCTATTGTTTACTGCATGTGTAGTCAGAATAACCTGTGCTCTTATCAGCAGTAAATTGAGAATTAAGGCCAGCCAGACGCATGACGCATGCACGCCTCGCATGGAAAAGTCAACAACCTGACCTATATCCACAGACTCCGAATACAGCTCTCTAAAGCCTTTACCATGTGCTTCAGTGCTTTGACAAGCAGATCACACTTGGTTTTAAGGTCTGTGTCTGTAGGCTACATGTGTTTTGACACATATCTAATAATGTGAGTCATGCATACACTAACGTGCATGTTGAGCACGATTTGACGCAGAAATCTGAACTGTTTTGGTTCATGTACTGAACTGGAACAACAACAGATGATCGTGGTGCTCCATACGCGCGAGAGATAATCAGTGTTAAGAATTCTGAGACTGCTGTGATTTGAATTAGGGGCGCGTCACCAGGACAGCTGAAGAAACAAGCGATTCTTGCTTTACAACCATTTAATCCCAACGGTCAATTTGGTCTCACGCAGGGCTGCGCCAACAGGAAGCATCACGCACGGTTTACAAATGGAGCTGCTGTGGAACCGAGAACACGAATACTCAAAACATGTTTCATTTTGTACATTTGTTAATGGCATTCGAATTATTTAAAGGTTCTAGAACACTCGGAGCGCACATTTCATTAGTGTTTTTTGTAATCAGCAGCGCACAACCGCTTCTAAATCTAAAGCGCCGATGTAGTCCAGAAATCCCGTACAAATGACTCTTTTGAGTCGGTTCATTTTTAATGAATCAAAGACATGTACAGCGCCTACTAGTGTAGTCCGGTTTTCGAAACAATGAGTCGGCTCTTTTATGTGATTCACACAGATTTAACATCTCTGGTCAAATGAATCTGACTCTTTCTAGTAAATAAAAACACTTTATTGAATAAATCTGACTCACTGACATGACAGCAAGTTATTAGCCTACTTTGGCAACGCAAAATCAAAAAAAAAAAAAAAAAAAAAACAGTCACCGTGTTATTTGTAGCACTCGAGAGATTAAATTACACAATTTAAATGCACAGAGTATGTTTTGTAGTAATCAGTCACATATATGAAAAATAAAGCTTTGTTTATTTCGTATTTTTATTTAATATTAATAACTTGTTGGTTTGCATTGATTGCTTCTATAAAAAAAACTTGTCTGTAAGAAGTAAACAAAAAGGTAAGCATGTTTTGCAAGAATTGCAGTTTATGTTTTTCGATGGTTACTGTTCTGTTAAATTTAAAATTATGTCATCATTTAAGACTAACAAGAGTCATATTTATTTCCTAGAGTATTCACCAAAAGCTCAAAAAAGATTAACCAAACCATAATTGTTAAGTAAAATGGGAACCAAAATGAATACAATCGAATTAAATCCCTACTGGCATTCTTGCAACAGCATCATGGACATCTGTCACCTGAAATAACTGCCGCATTGCACCTGATAACATATCAACACTATCCTGCAGTAACACAATTTTATAATATAAACACCAGTAACATCCAAACATCTCAGTGACAGAAAAACAAAGCGCCATCAAAAATACTGTTTGGAGTAGGGTGCCTAACAGAAGTGTGCTGATGAAAGCAGTCCCAAATATATCCCTGCCATGTGTCTGCCTCTCGGTAATGTTAGCCTACATTCATAATAAACCAGCTTCCTGTCTCTCTGCCGCAGTCATTAAAGGGAAACGTGCAGAAACTAGATCCAATTCAATGTCCAAAATAAGTCTCCACAAACACGTTCCGCACGCTGGATCTTTCTCTACACACGTTTAAGATTCAGATCGGTTAGTCAAAAAAGCCCTTTTTTCTGTTTCTTGTTATCCTTTTTGTATGTCTGATGTCAGATTTTTCCCTCTTGCCCTCGGAGGGGGAGGATCTAACCGCGTTGAGTCACGCAGCTGTCAAAGATAGCTGTCACCCAGTTTCCACATCAAACACTGAATGAGACGCGCAGCCTGTCCCAGGTAACGTTACCCGACAATGTGTTGCGTCTCCGACAAATGAAAAACGCGCTCCGCGGCGATTCCTCGACAAAAAGAATTATTTCGCGCGATACTTTGTAACAATCTGGAATAATACAGTTGTGTGTGATTAAAGCGAAGAAGAATCGACCTCCTTGTTGCCAACGTGAAAAGGGGAATTTTGACGGACATGAAGACCAAAAAGGGTATGTATCTTCGCGATATGGGTGATAGCGGCGATATATGTTAGATTTTCACTGGTGATTGTAATGACTGGATAGAACTTGTCGATGTTGGTTGAACAGAAAATGTCTGGCATACTGCTATTGTTTTCCACTGCAGACAAAACAGCCTTTTTCTCACCATGTGCTGGCGGGCTGTCACATCGAGCCGTTTAGCGTTATTAACACGCATGTTTTATATACACAACATGAAAGCTTTTATTTTGTACAGACATGCTTATGTAAAAGTCGTATTTATTTTTAGATGTTTCAAGAAATCTACAACTATAACTTCAAATAGTCTCAAATGTAACTCTTCTAAATGCGTGTTGTGCAGTAGGTATAAAATGCCTTCGTGTAATTGTTAAACGCCTTTGGTTTGGAAAATTTTTTTCACGCACTCAAAGTTTCTTATTAACACTGACTCAAGTTTTGTTATAGGAATATGAAGAGAACTTTCCAAGTGTCGTTTTTAGTTTGTCGACTACTCTTGTTTTGCTTTCACCGCATTTGTACATTGTGTAGCGGTCATAAATGTGCAACAATAATTCCTGACCTCCTTTTGTGAAGTTTGTGTATTTCGCGCTGCTTCCTCGAGGCGACGCTTTCACATTCCCTCCGACCTCGTGTTTCTCACAGCACACAATAGAACCCGAGTTATTCTCTGTCGTTAAGTTAATGTTTCTCAAATATTATAGCGTGTAACTGAGTATAGAGACTTGTCAGCCTTCCATATGTCACCTGACGTGATTTCATAAGTTTTTATCTTGTGAAAAGTCGAAAAAACTGAGTTTGAAATGCCCCACACGCGACATTCTTTTGTTCGGTCTTGAGATTTGCAACAGGTTCCCCTCCCCCTCATCCTCATGTAGGCCAACTATAAAATTACTCGTCAACTTCAACAAGTTCGTTTTCTCACACAACATTAAAGATAGATATGTACGTGATTTAACTCGTTTCGTTTTTAGACGGTGAAGAGTCCCAGACGCTCGAGCTGAAGTTGGGGAAAGTTTTGTTTCACTTACAGAGTGCACATGAACTAAAAGTCCCCCTCAGCACTCTCTGAGTGAAACGTGTTATTGACAAACTAACCGGTTTATGATAAGTAGGAAAGAATAATAATATTCAAGTCATAATTATAAGCAGGAAAAAGTTTTCAGATCACCATTTAAAGGAAAAGTTTGCCCATCATCATTACTCACCCTCATGATATTCCAAACCTGCATGACTTTCTGTCTTCCACAAAAGGGGATGGTAGGCATTAGTTACACTCAGTCATGATTCACCTTTTTCATACTGTTAAAGTGAATAGTGAATGGTGCTATTTTTCTCTTCAACATCAGCTTTTGTGTTTCATAGGAAAAAGTCATGCAGGTTTGAAAGTGTGAAAATAGGTTAACTTGCCCTTTAAGTGAGTTGGAAGCAAAACAGTGTCTTTAACCTTTTTTTGTTTCAGTATTCGTGAGCGTACATACAGTATTTACAAAGGCACAATGAAACATTGACACCGTTTACACTCTTTGTGACGCCTCCGCTCCAACCATGAATCACATGGCTTTGCTTGACAGCAGGGATGTGACACATCAGCTGCCACACACACACACACACACACACACTCAGACACAGGCTTATACATGCATACAGACGGCCAGGCGCTGTTGTGTAGCGTTCAGCGGATGGCATTTTGGAGGGAGAGATGTGTAGGATGTGTGTGTGTGTGTGTGTAGGATGGGGGAGGAGGTGGGTCCGCAGCAGGGGTTGGGGGGTTGATGTTTGACTGGGTGTCTTTTGTCCTTTTCCACACACATGGGTACACAGCTTACTCTTCCCCTGAAACACACTTAATGACTTTTACAAACACATTGCTGATATAAACCTAACTTCATACTTTTTCTGGTTCTCAGAGCCTTGGTGTACACATATAAAAGGAATAATGTTGCAAAATTCATAGTTTTCAAATGGTAATATTTCACGTCTCATGACTACAGGTATGTTGGCGATGTCCGGAAGTGAGACAGAGGACGAGGACAGTTTGGATGTGCCTCTTGACCTCTCTTCAAATGGAGGAGGGTCAGGGAAGAGGAAGAGGAGAGGAAACTTGCCCAAAGAGTCAGTACAGATACTCCGGGACTGGCTCTACCAGCACCGCTACAACGCCTATCCATCAGAGCAGGAAAAAGCCCTGCTGTCCAAGCAGACCCATCTCTCCACACTACAGGTACAGAACATTTTCAGAAAGTGCTCGTATGTGGCCTAGTCCAGTCCAAGGACACTAAAAAACACCCAAAACAACAAAAGAAAAACTGCATGTCACCCATCCAATCAGAATATGCAAAGTTCCAATGATTTTGATTATCAGGTAGTGTTAACTTTCAGTCTTATTTTTTTATGATTTATATACTCTTCTAGTATTTATTAATGGTTTGTTTTCATTTTTTGTTTTGAGCTAATTTAGCAGATTTATTAAATTTTTTTATTGTACTTTGTTTAGTAGTTACGTTTTGTTTAGGCTTTATTTCAATCAAAATAAATACATGTATAATTATGTAAATAAGATTTTTAATAGTTCAGGTAACAACAACACTGTTTCAAGGTCTGAAAACCGAAGTGTAGTGTAGTGTAGATTTTTTTAAATTTAGTTTATTCTGAAGTATTTTAATGTCTTTAAATTGCATTTGTGAATGATATATCTAAAACGCTGTATATAAAAAAAATAAATTAAAAGATATAGTCTAAAAAATAGAGTGAAAGTTATTGGCCAAAAGGTGTGGGAACCCTGGAAAAGAAAGGGTTTGAATGACCCAAAGTAGTTTCTGAAGTTATGCTTCAGAGAAGGCCTGAAGTTTCTCACCACTGCTTGTTTCCGTCAAGAATGCGAAGGGGAATTTTTCAGTTTTCTGCTTTGGTGATCAGTAATCTATTTATATGCTTCACAGGAGAGCAGTTAGCTATCATTAATGTCTAGTTCAACTGACGTGTGAACTGAAAGGTTCAATGTCATAACTAGCAGAGAGCCAAAAAAAATGAGTCAGAAGAAAGAAAGAGTCAGCTCTTTTTGCTAGCGTTACTGTGTTTGAAAATCACACATTCTGTTCCCGCTGAGTTTAATCGTCATATAAACAACACTTCCTGTGAATGCAGTCAATGGAGAGAATTCCTGTGGACAGATGAGTGAATAACTGTTTTGAGTCATCTGAGATGTGGCCACATTGAGGGAGGGAGAGAGAGAGAGAAAGAGAGAGAGACTTGCTCAGACACTGGGCCAGGAATTTCCCTTGCGCTCAGCCAGCTGTCTCACTAACAAAAGGGAGACACAATACACACACATTAACATAGTGAAGACTACCAGACTCAGGCGGACCGTTGGATACACAATACAGCCCCATTACCCAGGCAGCCAAAGAGGCTTCTCTTCTGAAGAGACTCGCTGGAAGACAATACAGGAACATTACCATACTGAGGACTGAATCTGGAAAACATGCTCTTTAGATACTGAAAGAGAAAAGTTAGAACTCAAGTTATTAGGCATGTATGCCAGAAAAGAATTGTAAAAGGCAAAACAGCTTTGCTTATTTTGTAGCAAGTGTACTAAGTTTAAAAAAACAGGTTGAAAATGTAAAGTGTGAAATATAATTGGGGTCGTTAACATTTACAGTATTGCCTGGGTGTTTACAACTACTTTTATTATCAAAATAGACAATAAAATAAAATTCAATAAGAATGAATTACACATGTATAAAGAATTTTTATTTATTTAATTATTTGACAGTCCTAGATGAATAGTTTATTTTAGATTTTAAATCTGTGTGCATTTTTAGGTAAACTTTCATGTAAACTATCAGTTGCCTGTGTTTTGCAATCTGCATTGACTAAAAAGGCAAACAGAGTTCAATTGTTGATATAAACTAAAGGTGTTAACAGTTGGCTGTTACCTCACGGTAGTAATTGGCCTTTTGTGGAAATCCACACCGAAGTCAAGCATTCACATGTGTTTTCTGTAGTCTGAAATGTTGGATTTGCATTAGAGTAGATCTCAATGCCCCCTCAGGTGAGACTCACCAGATCCATAAAAGATACAGTGCTATTAGCATGATTAAGGCCTTAGGCTCAACAAAGAACACAGTTTGAGGGATAAAGGTAAACTGTTACTTAGGTGATTGAAAGAAATCCTCACCGCCGAGAGCTTCCTGATTTCAACTGCCAGCTCAGCTTTTTAAAAGAGGAAAAACAAAAAATAGAGTCAGAGAACTGTCACATGTTAACTCAATAAAGCGTCACAAATTTCCATTTTAAACTCAAGCGAGACAGTGTGCAAACAAAAACAGTTTTTTAGGACTATAGGATTTGAACTTTGGAAAATCAGGAAGTGGTAAAAGTTAGACAGAATGTGAGGTTGATTTTCCTTAGCAATATTTGGTTTCTTAAAAATTATATTTGTTTATTTTAAAATAAAATGTAAGTTTTTACCCATTTAATGCACTGTTTTAAACAACAAAACTTGTGATATCAATATATTATTTTATTTGATGTATCATAACAGGTGTGCAACTGGTTTATAAACGCCCGGCGACGACTCCTTCCCGAGATGCTCCGGAAAGACGGCAAGGACCCCAACCAGTTCACCATCTCACGACGGGGCAGCAAGGGCGGCGAGATGCTCAGCGACAACTCCCAGTCCCCAAAACACGGTCTGCTTGCTAACGGAGAGGACCGCAGCAGCTACGAACCCGGCTCGCCTCACCCGACCAGCAACGAGCCCACCTCTAACGGTTACCCCAAAAAGGCCCTGTCACCCAAAACACCCCCCTCACCCGGACCTGTCTTACCCAGACCCTCCGTCATCTGCCACACCACCATCACCACAGCCACGCAAGGCACTGGCATGTCGACGCGCCTTGGGGTGGAAGGGGCCACGGAGCTGCCGCTCACAGACGCAGCCGGCCTTTTCGGGTGTCGCGGGGAGGGGAATGTCAGCCCCCAGAGCGGCCTGTTCAACACCCCGCCGCCCACCCCGCCCGACCTCACCCAGGACTTCAGTGGCTTCCAGTTGCTGGTTGACGTGGCGCTGAAGAGGGCTGCAGAAATGGAGCTGCAGGCCAAACAGCTCCTCGCCTGAAGACAGAAAAGACGGATGGATGAATGAAAAAGCTTCATCGATGTTTGTTTCTTGCCCCCAGAAGCCGAACTCCACAGTGGGTTTAAAAAAACTTGACTGAGAAACAGAAAGCAAACAAGCATGTCCTGATCATTTCTATTTTTGGTAAATGTAAATCAAATTGATGAGGATTCCTTTATGTAAAGCATTTCAAGGTGCCTTGGCAAGTCAGTTCTTTCTTTTTGTATTTCATTTATATGTAAATAAATACGTATCTTTTCGTTTTGTACACAGGGGACCAAAACCAAACACAGTAATACGACTTCCTGTCTTTCCTTATTTTTTACAAGAAGACAAGCTCTTCTCCTATTCCTCGTGAGTCTTTTTTTCTCGTTTTTAGAGATTCGGCTCAGTGATTGTGGATTTTGCCTCATTTTTAGAGAACACGCCTGATATTCTGATATCTCTTTTTTGCACAAAATGGCAGGTCATCTCAGTATCTTATCAACTCTAGCTTTCTCTCTGACAGACTGTAATCACTACTGCACCGGGTCATTCTGTGTCTCATAGATGTTCAGTTTTTTGTATTGTTTTTTTTGTTGTAAAGTTTCTAATGCTGTTAGTACGTTCCTTTTTTTCCTTTCGTTACTCTTGGGGGATATTTCAGATGTAGCAGAACTATAGTCTGAGATTTCCTCTGAATACTCAGTGTAGAAATGGCCAGTGAATGTGCCCACATACTCCCCAACCCAACAACCCTAAACACACACACACTTTGGACAAATGAGCTGGAAGAATGAACACTACATGAATTGTATTAAGTGTTTCTTTTCTTTTTTTTTTTGTTTATCAAGTTGAGACCACTTTCAGAGGATAAAAGGAAATAATGGTTTTATGTCACCAAATATGTTGATTTCAAGGTTTTGGGACCTTAGACCAGTGCATTTACAGTAGCCAATGTGACATGATGCCCAATGATGTGACTTCTCCTCCTTACTGTGCAATGTATGTGGCAAATAGGGGTCACACGGTGTTCAAATAAAGTTTTGTTTTCTACAAAATGGGCGTTCATCTCCTTTCTTCAGCTTATTTTTAACTACATTGTTCAATAAGTTGTTGTTGTAGTAAGGTTCTTACATTCAAGGTTGTTTTTTTACCTCTAAACAAAGAGTAGCATGGGAAAGCTTAGTCTTAAGATGACAGTTCTTTCCAGTAGTGCTTGAAAACTAAAATGGCATGTAAGGCCTGCCTGACAGAAAAGGTGGATTGCTTTCACAAAGTAGAAGGCAGCATGAGCAGGTATATCCAAATGAGGTGATTTATACCGATTCAATGCCTTGACATCTCACACATATTAAAGGCATGTTCCTACAGGCTATTGCTAAATCATACTGGCATTCTTCTGTGTGTGTAAGCTTCACAAGAACGCCAATTAGCATAATCCTGCATTTAATTAGCGGTAGCTAAAACCAGACGTCAACGATGGCGTCTGTGGGAGTGTGCGTGTCTGTGTATCTGAGCACAGACAATAAAGACGGATTAACAGGGACACGTCTGTCCTGGATATTCAATCACACTCGGTTAGACAGCTGTTCTTTACTTTAGACTTCTCACTGGGCTGAAATCCAAATAAACAACTCAAAGGGTCATTGGTCTAGCTGGCAACTAGTGATCAAAGTGATTAGCAGCTCAAAGCAGTTCATTAACCAAACACCTATATTTAAAAAGACATTACATTCTATAATACTAAAGACTTTTGGAGAGAATGGATGTCTGTCACACAGTAGATGTTTTCTAAGTTCATCTGTGGGTGATGCCTGAAGGTGTCTACTAATAAGTGTCAAAGAAGATCTGTTGTCCTACTCAGGAAGTGATTTAAAACTATGAAGACTAGTTAATAGTAGGAAAGTACGTAAAAGGTAATAGGAAGTTTAACATCGGCAAGATTGTGAGATATAAAATCAAAACTGTGAGGAAAAAAAAGATATGCAAGGCACCATTACATATCACAATTATGAGACAGACGAGTTTAAAATTGTGGTGGTCAACTTGTTGCAATTACAAGAAATAAAGGCAACTATGATATATCAATGTCACAGTTGTGAGCTAGGTATCTATAACAAGAAATAAAATCACAGCAGTGATATATGATTTTAGAATTATGAGACGTCACAAGTTGCAATTACAAAAAATCAAGATGTGGTTATGTGAAATTGTTGCAACTATGAGATAACAATTGTGAGATAGAAAGTGAGAACTGTGAGAAATAGTTGCAATTGTGTAAAATAAACAGTCGCAATTACTTGAATTGAAGGAAATTATGAGAAAATGGTAACAGTATATGTAATACGAGAAATAAAATCACAGCCGCGATATATAAAGCTGTACTTGTGAGATGTCACAAGTGAAAAAAAATGCAATTACATAAAAGTCATAACTGTGAGAATTTTAAGATATGTTGCAACACTTACAAAAAGTTTTTGAGAAATAAATACGTAAACAGTTGTGAGATATAACTAGGTTTCAATTGGGTTGAAATAAAGTCGCAGTTATGAGAAATAAAGACAATTACAACAAAGTTACAACTGAGATAAATGTCTCAATTATGAGAGATTAAATTGCCATTTTTGGGAGTTTTATAATTATGAAATGTCGCAACATTGCCAATTAAGGTCACAATTCTGAGAAATAAAGACAATTACAAAAGATATAGTCACAGTTGTAAGATACACAGGTTTTGTTACGATCGGAGACCCAGTGAAACGCGGGAGACGAGAGATCCAATCGCAGTAGGGTTTTAATGGGTAATCCAAAGAGAAATCAACATGCAGAGGTCAAAACCAAAAATCCATCCAAACAAACAAACAAACAAATAAATAAACAGGAATAGGAACAGGAACTCGGAAGGCGAGGAAACTGGGTGACGGAAAGAAAGGACTCCATGAAAACAAATGGAAAAAGACCGGATTATATAGGCAGGGTAATGACTATCAAGTGAAGACACCTGAGTGCAATTAACAGGAGTGCAATTACTGTGATGAAGGGACAAGGCTTTGTGGGAATTGTAGTGCCTGCGGTGAGGTGCCTATGGGGAAGTGAGACCACTAGTGGAGACTCAGGGAAACAGAGATCAGGCAGCGTGACAGGTTTCCATATAAAACATTCATTCATTCATTCAAGATAGAACAAACATTTATTTGGAAATGAATCACACATGGCTGTGAGCATCTGTAATGTTTTAATGATCAAAATTTCACACGTGCCATAACATCAACAGCGTAGTTACAATAAATACAAAATGTAAGTAGTAAGATATCATTAGATATTGGTTACATTTACAATGAAGAACATTCATGTATTTACACACAGTCATTTTGATAAAGTTTATGCTTTTACTAGAACAGTAAATACATAATATCCTGCCTTCATTTCCCAAAACATTGTGGTGGGTGCACGGTCCACATTTTGGCAACAATACACAGTCTAATCTTCTAATTTGGGAGATAAAACCCTAAAAAGTCAGAACTTATCATGTTGCCAGATATAAACTGATATTTTCACATCAGTGAATAACAACAGTTAAGAAAATGAGATCGTGATCACTTTCCACAAAAACGTTAAGTGGGATATAGTCTCACAAAATATCTCTCTATGTCTCATTGATATGTCTTTAAATACCAAAAATGAAATGTAATCAATTAATATTTCAATAAACATTTTAGTATCATTTTATTTATATAATTTTTTTACGGATAAAATTATATGGATTTTCTTTGTGTTAATCACAGATTGTCCAAAACAAAAATTATTCCTAATTTTGGACTGTAAATGCCATGAAATACTAATGAACACATTAGTTACAGAAATATCGATATGAATGGGTATTTTGTCATCAATACTGAATGCTTAAATTGGTATGGTAAAATCTTCAGTATAAGATCTGTCCATGATATACACATACACAAACATACACACACACATTCATACACACGTTATATAGTCTCCCCTGAGGCTACGTTGTGCATGACTGTCTTATATTCATAAATTAAGGCCGAGCGTTTAAACATCAATAATATTTCAAACAAACATTAACCACAGTAGAAGGGCTCTAGTGCATAATAACTGGAACTAAGACTTTAGTTAATAAGATAAACACCTACAGGATTAAACTAAAGCCAATGCAACTGAACTGTCTATGAAAATAGAGAATGGCTGCACATTGGCTGCTGGGAAATTAATATCAGTATATAGTGATGTGTCTATCCACAGTGAAATATTCTGAGAAAGAGAAAAGAAATAGCTCTGTTTATTTAACATATTTAACAAGTGCAAATTAGTATTATCAGTTATTGAAAAATATGAGACAGTGCAGTTAGGTTTTGACTAGTATTGAGTAACCTGTCAGTGCAGCTATGATGCAGCACTGTTTACAAATCAGTTACATGAGCAGCACAAGAGTGTGATTCAATGGTTAAAGTAGGTTTCCTTAAATAGAAATAATAAACTGATGTTATGTGCTCTGCATTGATACGTGTGTTTACTTGCACTCTCTCTGCAGGGTTGCTGAAAGTATATACACCTTTGTGTACATAAAAGCAAAAGAATTAGTTGATCTATAGTATCAACTGTGCTACATATCGGTTGAAAATAAAAAAGAGAGATGCCTTCAGGTAAATTAGGAAGCACTTGGGGACATGCACTTGATGTGAAAAACACACACACGACTAACTTAGCCGAGGATAAAGACTATCATGCTTGTGATTATAAACATAATGACTAAAATACTCATCAAAATTTGAGTTTTTAACTAAAATGTGTATGCATTACATTTATCGAGCTGTGACATTGCAGCTGTATTATTAAAAAAAAATACTTTAAGCATTACTGAAAGTCAAAAGCAATGGTAAAGAGGAAAATGATGGTCTGTAAGTTCAAATGTGTTTATTCGGGGCTTATAAATACTGATATTTTACTTTATATTCATTTATACATACATTTATAGACATATATATATATATATATATATATATATATATATATATATACTAATATATTAAGGAGCTATGTTAGTAAACAGTAAGGAAAGACTTTATAATTCATCATTTATATATTTACAAAATATGCTAAATAATGTGCAATTTTTGAATGAATCTTATGCCATGTTCAACAAAATGTCCAAGATAATTTGCCCATACTTAAGAGAAACTGCTTAGTGACATGAAATGATCACAGCCAATCAGATGTTTAATTTAGTTATGAAGAGCAGAATAAACCAATGAGATTTCACAGTGGGCGGAGCTATTTAATGCCATAGAATTAGAAAATGTCATGTCTTGTTGTGTCCGTTCACATTGACAGCAATTTTATTAAGTTAAATAAGCCATAGCGATGTTAAAATATAGTTGCAACCTGTCTAGATAAGATATAAAGTCACAATGTGAGAAATAAAGCTCAATTGAGAAATAAAGTTGAAATTCATGATATAAGTTTGCAATTACATTCAGAAACAGTTACAAGAAATAAAATCACTCCTGATATATAGGGTCACAACTGTGATATATTCATTATGAGTAAAAGTAATAAAATCACAATTACGATCTAAACTAGTGCTGCCAAATGATTAATCGTGATTAATCACATCCATAATGTATGTGTGTACTGTTTATTTATTGTGTATATACAAATACACACAAATACAATATATATTTTGAAAATATTTACATAAATTTACATGTATATATTTATATTCATATAATTTATATTATATGTAAATATATTTAATATATAAACAACATGTTTTTTCTTAAATATATACATGCATCTATGTGTTTTTATATATAAGCATAATAAATATACACAATACACACATATATTATGTAAAAAAAACTTTTATTTCAGATGCGATTAATCGCGATTAATAATTTGACAGCAATAATAGAAACTCAAAATTATCACTTAAATTTGAAAAAAAAAAAGTTAAGTAAAGTCACAATTATGAGAAAAAATCTCTTGCGATATACAGAATCACAATTGAGGTATACTAATAATGCAACTTATATAAAAGATATAAAAACGTAATTGTGAAAAATAAAGTCTCAATTACGATATAAGTCAGTATATTATCACTGCAATTATATGAGTAAAGTCTCAATTAAGAGATATAAACATCTTGTGATATATGGTCACAATTTTAATATAATTTGTGACTATGAGACATTACGTAAAATCATAATTATGAGAAATAAAAACTTGTGATACACTATTAGAATCTTAAATGTAATTGTGAGAAATAGTTATAATTACGATAAAAAGTCAGTTAGCATAAAATTATAATTACGCTAAGTCATAACAATCACAATAATGAAATAAAAATTCACAATGGGTCACAGTTGTGGCTTCATAGATTGTGAATATATTGTGAAAAATAAAGACTTCGCATCACTTCATCGCTGTCAGTGTGAACGGGGATTAATGCTGAATGAAATCCCTGACTGCGTATGTAACGTTTCATAACGTGACACATTGCTAATTTATCAATGGCTAATGAATCTGAGCGTGTTCTGACAGCGCTTCTGTCAAGTGGTGACAGATAAACGTGTCACATTTGATGGATACAATGGACATCTATGTCAGTCAAACAGGTGAGTGACACTGCTGAGGAGAGATGATAGTGAGCAGACAGGAAAGGAGATAGGATGGTTTGAGAGGATGGGAGAGGATGGGAGAGGATGACCGAGTGGGAGGTTGAAAAATAGGAGAAGAAAGAAGAGAGGGGGTGTTTTTTCCATTCTATCCCCTGATACTGAAAACAGAACAACCTCGCCCTGTCTCAGAGGTGCAGGGTGACATGTGAGAGAGTGTAATGTACTAAAAGCCTGACAAACACATTTACATACATACATTGAATTTGTGGCTACATTGGCGTTAAAATCTTCAGAAGTGATCGGTATGCTGCCCTTTTAGATGTTATGTCCTCTTTAAAGAACACAAGACATGGCTCTTACACAGTAACTGCGAAAAACTACAAATTAAATTGTAAAATTCAGTAGTGTGCCTTATTTGGGTAGTAATATCAACTGACATAATAATATGTTGTATTGTATGCATGAATATATATATATATATATATTATTGGTTATTTTAACAATTAAATATATAGTGTCAAATAGAAATATTAAAAGTCTTTGGGAGTTTAATAAGGGAGCTACATCTCAAATGGCAGGACGGAGGAAGAGAGGAAAATTAAGTCGTAAATACATACAGTAGAAGCCCACAGTGAAGAAACTCTCCTTTACACAAGAAAAGAGGAGTGATTATGTTACAGATACCCTGCCTTTGTCATTCAGTGCTATTGTGTTATGGTTAAAGATGTGCGTGTGTGTGTCTATTTAGGCTTCTGAGCACCTGGATTTTAGTGTTTATAATCGTGTTTGGGCCTCTGGGATGTATATTTCGATGCTGTCGGCGCATTCTGTAGCAGAGCTCTGGCGCTGAGAGGCAGCAGCGCGTTTAGCCGCTAACAGCCGCTTACGGGCCTCCAACCGCTGGGAGCCCTCCAAAGACCTGTCTCTTACTAGCTGCACGGGACCCCTCCTTGGCTTCCTGGGTACCGGAGGGGGCACACGCCTCTCCTGGACAGCAACGACAAACTGGTTAGTGCCACTCCTCAACGTAACACAACACTGCTAATGCATGCAATTGTGAGGTCATCTGTTGGGTCATCGGCAATATTTAGTTGTTTTTAGAGTGCAAGGCATCAGCCAAATACATCAAGTGAGATCTTAGCCATTTTTGCCAGCTAGGAGTTCAACCCATTTGGCATGAGATAAACGGGACCACTGGATGTAAAGCACATGCAGCGTGCAATTTGGGAGCATCGCCTCAAAACCAGATCACTGTCAAACACAGAACACATAAAATAATAAGAAAATAAGCAAAACAAGTTAGATCAAAGCATAACACATGCAACGTTCATGAATAAAATAAGGTAACCATTAAAATAAAATATTAAATAATGAAGCTAAAGTCCTTAGAGTCAGAGTACATACCATATTTAAGCGAATGCAAATACAGAAAACTGTCCGTTCAGTACATTAGTGCTGAAATTTTAAATAAAGTACTGGTAGTTCTTTTCCATACAAATCCTATAAATAGAAACTGGATCTGTGGAGCTTCAAAATGGACACAAAAGCACCATGAAAACATTGTTAAAGTAGTCCATGTGACTTGACATCTGTCCTAACACTCTTTGGATTGTTCATAAGAAATTATGAGAGAAGTAGTTACGTCTGATTCACAAACAAATTGTCATTTTTATTCCTTTTAATGACAATTTGGTTCATTTTTAAGTTCAAAGACAAAAAAACAGTTCACAACAATGATCCAAATGATTCGGTGACAATTTGGACTGATTCATTTCTCAACTCAGTGGCTCAGTTTCAGCAGTTATGGCAGCAGTTAATAGATCATATAATGACTCTAATTTAGATCTTTTCCTCACTCAAAGCTATCATATGACTTTAAAAACAAGGAATATAATGCACAAATGATCTGGACTACTTTTATAATGTTTACATGCTGTGTTTGTGCCTTTCTTTAAAGGGATACTCCACCCCAAAATAATCACTTACCCCCATGTCATTCCAAACCCTTAAAAGTTTTGTTCATCTTCAAAATGCAAATGAAGATATTTTGGATGAAAACTGGGAGGCTTGTGACTGTCCCATTCACTGGCAAGTAAATTATACTGTCAAAGTCCAGAAATGTATGAAAGACATTGTCAGAATAGCCCATCTGCCATCAGTGGTTTAACCGTAATGTTATGAAGTGACGAGAATACTTTTTGTAGGTGAAGATAACAAAAATAATGACTTTATTCAACAATTTGTCTCCTGTGTCTCTCCGCATCAATGTAGTACCATTTTGGAGAACATCCGCTGATTGCAAACTGCGTACGCTATTCTAAGTCAGCCGCGACACAAGAATACGTTTTCTACATGTATTTACGCTTTGATTTAAACAAAAACAGAAAAGCGTATGCAGTTTCCGTTCTCAAAAATGGCATTAAGGTGATGGGGAGAGACACAGAGGAGACAAATTGTTGAATAAAGTAGTTATTTTTGTTTCCTTCACAACTATTCTCGCTTCATAACGTTATGGTTGAATCACTGTTGGCAGATGGACTATTTTGACGATGTCTCATACTTTTCTGGACCTTGACAGTGTAATTTACTTGGCAGTGAATTGGACAGTCACAAGCCTCCCGGTTTTCATCCAAAATATCTTAAATTGTGTTTCGAAGACGAATGAAGTTTTATGGGTTTGGAACGACATGGGGGTTGGTGATTAATGATTAATGATTAATGAGTATCCCTTCAAACTTGAAGGCCTCAGGATTCATTAATATGTAATGAAAGAGCTTAATGTACAGTTAGTCAGAACAGTTCATTTGGAGAAAAATATACCAGTTTGGAACAAGTAAATAATGACAGAATTTCAATTTGTACAGAATGGCATATTGAACAGTATACTCTTCGACCCTTCACAGTCTTGTTTTTGTTTGCATCAATATGGCATTTACTCTGACATAAATCAAACAGTTACAATACACCAATAATTCATCTTAAGCATGCGAACGAAATGGCACTGCACTGTATTTACACTGCGTCGCAAAAATAATATGTGTCAACTGTGGTATTCTTAGCCATTTTTAGAGAGTGTTTAATGCATTTGGATTTGTGATGTAAAATCTGTACCTTTCTCTCAGGAGGCTCCAGTGCTTTCCAGTTGTTAGCTTTCAGCTGGTGTAGCTCATCAAACTTCAGGCTGATGTTCTCAATGGACAGCTGCAGCATGTCCCAGAATCCTGCCAGATCTTGAGACATGGGCCGTGGGTGGGCATTGGGATTCTGACAGCCAGAGAACAGATTATACACAAAACATCTGTTAATTTAAAAAAGCCTAATTGGGTAATACTGATTTAATACTACTCAGGCTAACATTGCCATTTGGGGTGAAGCCTCCAAGTGCAGCTCTGCTCTGATTGGCTGATGGATGTGTGTGCCATACATACCAAGTTTTCTTCACAGAGCTCCCGGAACTGCTGAAATTTCTGCGACATCAGCAACTGAGCGCTACCCACTGCACTACGGATCTTGCCGAGAACTAAACAGACAAAAAGAATAGAGAATCAGCTGTGGAAAAAAAAGTTTAGTAAACGAAAATTGGATTTAGTAGCTTGATGAGAGAACTAGTGAATGTGTGTGTGTGTGTGTGTGTGTGTGTGTCACTAAGGATCAGACACCCGGTTAATGTTTAAATGCTCTCTCTTTGAAGTGAGAAAGGGTCATAAATATCTAAGGCTTGGGAACCCAAATGCAGGAACCAGACGAGCAGGGGGAGTGTTTACCATGCACACCAAACAAACACCCGTCAAAGCCAACGATTCAAGACACACACATACATACAGATCAGGAATGTGATGTTAAAAGATAGATTAAGAGTGAAAAAGAGTAGCATATCAGCTTACCAAAGGGGTGAATTATCTTAAAGGAAGCTAATGTTTGCCATGCAGGGGTCATATAAAGGCTTTTGCTGTGGCCTGAGGAGTGACTGCAGCATGTCTCTGTAGATTTGTGCCATGAGGCAGTTTACACAGAGATCCGATGAAATGAACTCGCTCTGTTTAACATATGCAGCAGCAAGGGACCATATGGCAAACAATGTGCTGTCATCGGACAGATTAGCATATTATATGTATTCAGGGAAAAAGGGAAGGGTTAGAAAAGAGAGTGAGTGGAAGGAGACAGATATATAAACAGTGAGAGGAAAAAGAAAATATACAGAGAAAGAGGGAGCGAAAGAAAGGAGGGAGACGGGTGGCTCCCTGCTGGTAGAAATGTCTGGTATGTGAGAAGGAGACAGACAGGAGATAGATGAACAAGCAAGCTTTGTGACTGACACGAAGATGGTCACTGCGCCGTGTGTGTGGGTGTGTGTGCTTGAGCAGGGAAAGGGCGGGAAGTGGGATAAAAAGAAAGAGTCTGGCCAGAGGTAACCAGACTGTGAAATGACCTTGTGCACTGGTAGTTTTGTTAAAGTGGCTGATTATTCTCCAGACGACTTAGACACAGTCTGTACAAATGTCACTCTAGTTTTGCAACAAAATGACTACTTGTCTTTAAAATAACATGGTGGAATTGGAAATAAAATGATTTAGCTACTAAAAGCCATTTAGCTCAAATTACTTTCCCGTGTAGTGTATAATAACTCAGAAAATTGTGAGCTGCCCACCTAGAAAGTATTTATCAAAGATGCAAAGATGCACCAGAGGTGGGTAGTAACGAGTTACATTTACTTCGTTACATTTACTTGAGTAATTTTTTGGGGTAACTAATACTTTTCGGAGTATATTTAAAGATGGGTACTTTATACTCTTACTTGAGTAAATTTTTGGGGAAAAATCTGTACTTTTACTTCGTTACTGTGGGCGACGCTCCTCTCGTTACTTTATCTTAATGCAATAAATGTTATAAATGCTTCAGTTTATTCCAAACGCGCCGTCTACTTTTCTCAGGACAATGAGCGATGCCCATTCGCTAATGATTCATTCTTTTGAGTCAATTCTGTTCAAAGGCTTGATCAAACCAATTGGCAAACGAGTGAATTGGTTCATGAATCAGTTTGAATTATTCGTTCAGTTCCCTGCCGCACGCGCTGAGCTTCTGAAGCGGTTCACTCAGAGTTGTAACGTTTAAGAATATCAGCAGCTATGGAACTATGGAGGCTATGGAACTGCACTGAATTGAAAGCAGATATGCAAAGGCTATTATTTGCTTGCGATGGAGATCCTTATTAGATGAACGCATGTGCTGTCTACTGTTTAATAGGTAATAACTTGGGCTACATTCGATTACAGTACACTATACCACTGTGACATTAGTTTGTGTGGCTTATAACAGAGGGCAGTCAAGTTGAATGCAGCTTCCAAAAGACAAAAAATAGCCGATTAAAATTTTATTAATTTTAATATAATCACACGGTGCGAGTACGTTCAGCAAGTCATATCATCAGCTGCTAAATTCAGATCTGTGATTGCTTGCTGGCGCTGAGCCAGAGATAGATGTGTTTTTACAGCGCTGCACATTATAACCAATCACACACGGTTCTGTTGAGCTTTTGAATGCAATGGCCAATCAGAGGTGTTCCGATGAGTCATCTCTAAAATGCCGGTGCTTCCTTCACTTGCTCGCTGACTGAATAGGCCTACCTCTTCCTGGCGAATTCTCTCGTCAGAAACAACAAAGTGCAGATGTGTGTACGAATCTATAATTAAGATATTGATTTCACAGTGTTAACAGTTTCAGTGATTTTAATGGGAGTTTCTGAGAGTGATTGAAATCTAGACTGTCAGTGAAAATGATCTTTAATAATGTAAATGTTATTTGCTCTCTTTCTGAACAATGAAAGATTAGTAGCAATATTTATATCTAGGGGTGTACGATTCACTCGTTTATCTGTCCTTCACGCGCTCCACTGTTTACCGACTGAGACTGTCACAGGATTGCGCCGCGCTCCGTTCGTCTCTGACGCTGCTGACGTGTGATCAATAGGACTCGTGGCCAGTAATGCTAACATGAAATAGTTTTACTTTTCTGTAGTTTGTCAATGGCTCTCTGCATCTTACCGACAGAGTTACCGGAGCCGTCGACAGCTGTATTTATTGCATGGACGGAGCAGAAATGTAAGTGTCTAAATCATACGCACAGATCCATTGAATGATAAATGTTTTTAAACAATGCGGATGAACCGAATATACGAAGGAAACTTTTAAAATTAACCACAGCATTAACAACGACCTTGAAATAAGAGCACAAGATTTATCTGATAATCAGATGCATGAAAGCGTTTGTTTCATTAGCAAACAGACATCTGGCACGTTTTCTCTTAGAATCATTCGCTGATGGAGAGGAAAAGTTAAATAGAGATGAAGACGTTTTCACACTGAAAGAGAAGCGATCTCGCTCTCATAGGGGCCGTTTACACCTGGCCACTTCATGCGTTTTCTCAGATCGGATAGCTATCCGATCGTGAAAAGACCAGGTGTAAATGCCCTCCGAAACGCATTTGAGACGGATTTGAATCCGATCGCTCAAACCACTTCAGGAGGTGGTCTGGGCCGCATTCCAGACAAAACTAGACAAGTGTAAATGCATCTGGTTGTTAAAACCACATATTTAAATTGTACTCCTCCCCAAAATGCTAAAAAAATAAACGTGTGAGGGGGTGTTATAGGCTATATGTAATGTTATAGCCAGATATGACGACGCTACTGGAACACGCACCACCAGATGAGAAGCTGATATATTCATTAAACCAACGTGCAAACTATCGCAAATCAAAGTGAAAGTAAGTCGCGAACGCTTAACACACAATCATCATCATTAATAGTAGAGAAACGAAATGATCTTACCAGTGCTGTTGCCGCTCTCTCTTATTGCGGTCTTTGATTTTGAAATTTTAGCTGATAATCAATAAAATGCAGCTCATATCTGTTGCTTTCGGTGCAGTTAAATCAAACATTCTAAATGAGTCTTCAGTCTTTACCTAAAAGCAGTTGAATCAAACAATTTAAATGAGTCTATAATGCCCAAAATATTGTTGAATCGAACAATCTAAATAAGTCTTCAATGACCCTATCTAATCTAATGTTTAAAATTATTCTACAGTGACCCAAAATGCAGTTGAACCACACATTCTAATGCCCAAAAATGCAGTTAAATCAAATATTATAAGTGAGTCTATAATACCCAAAATGTTGTTGATCTAAATGAGTGTACTGTACAGTCTACAGAGACCCATCGAAACTTCCACAACATCTATAACAAATGCCCAATAATGTTGACTAGATAGGCAGCCTACTACTTTTTTGATCTCAGAGTTACTCACTGTCTTCTGGGAGCTCATTCTCTCTCTCATCTTGCTCCATCTGTTTGCACCACCCCTCCATCCTCTTCACCTCTGCTTGCAGCAGTTTCAGAAACCAGCGTCCGTCCTGCGGACACACGGACCCTGACACCCCACTTGCATATTCCTCCTCCATGGCTCCATCCATCCAGGGGTCTGGAGGGGGCAGAATGGAGGGGTCAAAGCCCACGTCGGTGTAGTCATCCTGGACACAGGCATGGTAGTGGTTCCCAGAGCCCTGGATGCTGACAGTAGAAGTGGAAGAATCTCGGGATGGTTGGCGGACAATGGGCCCCTGGTGGGTCTGTGTGAACTGGTCGTCGCCAAGACCCTCCAGAAGATCAAGATCAGCTTGAACAGCAGTGGTGACGCTGTTGGAGCGTGTAACTCTGCGGTAGCTGGAAAGTAGCATATACTATTTTACACAACACAAAGAAAATACTATTTTTATATAGTGTGAATAGAATCTATCTCTATTTGCAATTAGTGTGAATAGCATATCACAAAAAATACTGATATTTTCACTTTGTGTAAATAGAACCCATTGCTACTTCCACTTAGTGTAAACAGCATCAATAGCATTTAGTTCAAATAGCCGCTGCCAAAAATTAAATCATTAAGAGATGTAATAACAATATAAAACATATTATAGCCAATCATTCCATTAAAATTAAGTATAAACATGCCTATGATGCTTAAAAAATGCTGTGAAATGAAATGTTACCAATGCCCCATAACGCTGAAAATGCTGTAAAAACTAACACTTCAAATACTTAAGATCTAACAAAAATAAGTTAATAAATAAATGAAGTAACTGGCTTGTAATTTTCTGTTATAACGTCCTTCTAGGTAACTGTAGACCATGATATCAAATGCAAGTGTAACAAACACACAGACACACACCTGTAGGAATAGAGAGGGATAACATATCAAAGCGATCTGGCTTAGATCAGCTACTCTGTATTTGCCTGCTGTGTGTGTGTGTGTGTGTGTGTATTGAAGATGTAGGACACCTGCTCTATTCAGGTGCATTGAAGCACACTGACATCTCTCACCATACCCTGAGTGTGTGTCGGCTGTGTGTGTCTGTGCATTTGAGCATTTGAATTTTGGCTTATTAGAAGGCACAACACGAAGAACGATAGCACATACAGGCCATAAATTGAGAGGATTTTTTTTTTCTTCATGAACTGAACAATCATTATTTTCACCCATCCTTCCAATAATCTGTGTCTGTTCTCCTTCACAACATACTGAGTTCTGATATCTTTTTTAACCATTTGTTTCCTATTATAAAGACAATTTTAGATTGTTGGCGTCTGTGAGTGTCAGAGGCCTGTTTCATATCAGTTAACTACTTCCTGTAGAGAGGAAGAGAGACAAATAAAGGGCACAAGAGAAAGAGAGAGAGAAGAGAGAGTATTCATTTCTTGTTCCACTCATATGGTAGTAATCATTGCCTTCTGTAAATCATATCATAAGAAAGCGTTTGTGTGCGCGTGTGTGGTTTTCATATTCATAGTTAATTTTATCTATGGAAGACTGTTTTACAACAGATTCTTTTTACATTTGAACCTAAAATACATAAAGTGGCCCCCAAAATATCTGGACACATAAGTTATACATACATATAAGTAATACATTTCATTGTATTAGATGACAAGATATTAAACCAAACGGCAGTGGCAAGAAATATAAATGAAAAAACAATATGCCTAAATTAGTTAATTTATTTCATCATTGTCCATGATGATGATCAAATCCTAACTTCATACATCCACTCAAAATCACAATGATATCACTTTACCATAGTACCATGACTGGAAATTGTGTCATGGCCAGCCCAATCAGGTTGTATCTGGATTTTCCATGTATGTATGAGATGGTCTGTTTGAGGCTGAAACTAATCTATGGTGGACTCAGAG